>NC_051433.1:27765795-27772547 GCF_001649575.2 Kryptolebias marmoratus | reverse complement strand
GCCTGTGGTCATCGGGGCCCTAGGGGCAGTCACCCCCAAACTGAAGCAGTGGCTACAACAGATCCCAGGAACAACATCAGACATCTCAGTCCAGAAATGTGCAGTTCTAGGCACAGCCAAGATACTGCGCAGAACCCTCAAGCTCCCAGGCCTCTGGTAGAGGACCCGAGCTCAGAGGATGAAACAAGACCACCCGTGGAGGGTGAGAAGGAAATTTATATTTTTATTTCTTTTATTTTTTTTAATTTTTTTAATTACACAACAACTAATAATAAAAGTTTGTTCTGAAAAAACCTTTTAGATGTGGTCATGAAAAATGGAAAGGTAAGGATTTGAAATGATAAAAAAAATGTTCTCTATAGTCATGGAAATCAAAACACTGCCATCAAAATGTTTCTCTTTTCCCAGTAGATTCAACAAAATGTTGTTTTTTAAGTTTGCTGCTGAGTATGTGCAAACCCATGACACTAAATGAAGACAAGATAACTTCATTAGGAATCAGCAGAGTCGGAGACATTAAAATAAGTGATAAAGGAAGAGCAAAAAACTTTTTTCTTTGTCATGCTTTCTTCTGGATTTCCTTCTAAATCTTATCTTTATTTCCTATTTTTCTTCAGTCTCTGGTTAGTTGAACCTCTTTCTTTGTTTTTCTTTTTGTTTTGTTAATTTATTCTCAACCTCATTCTAAATGAGAAGTAGAGACAACAAGATCAACCGAGCAATGTGAAGAGAATGAAGAAATAGGCTGAACATAAGAAGCCTTTCTGAGGTTTGAGTGATGTGAAATGAGGAGCTGAGTTTCTTTTTCACTCCTGGTTAAGTGATACTGAAAAGAAGTGAGTACATATCTCAGCTGGCTGTCCATTCTGCTCTGTTCTCCTCTCCAGGGAAAAACCTCTTCTCTGTGTTTAGTTTTCACGGTTGGGTGCCACCAAGCTGTGCAGTTCAATGAATTTCTCCAATTATTCTGTGCTCTACAATCATTCTGTTTTCAACAGATTGAAAACTAAAGCTAAAAAACTGCACATAAAAGTGGAAAGCAATATGCTGAGTTTTTTTTTATTGTAGTATGATTTTTGATGTAAAAGTTAAAATACATTTAGAAGAAAAAAGTGGTACGTTTATTTTTAAGGCACAACACTAAAGAATTATAAAAGCTGATTTTATTGAGACTGCTTATTTGTTGTTATTACCACTCAGATCTGGTGTGAATTTTGATCAGGATATGTCATTTAACCTTCATGTCAAAAATGTTACCAGGACCACTTTCTTCCATCTGTGTAATATCCCTAAAAGTAGAAACATCGTGTCGCAAAATGATGTAGAAAAGCTGGTCCATGCATTTATCACTCCTGACAGTTGTATATTTTTATTATCTGGATGTTCAAAAAACTTTTAAAAAAGTCTTCAGTTGATACAAAATCCTGCTACCAGATTTCTGATAAGAGAACGAGAAATCATATTTTTTCCTATTTTAGCTTCTCTCCCTTGGCTCCATGTAAAATTCAGAATAGAATTTAAAATCGTACTTCTACCATACGCTCTCAACAACCAAGCTCCATTTTATATTAAAGACCTTTTTGTTCCATACTTTTCTAACAGAGCACTTTGCTCTTAGACTGCAGGTTTACTTGTGGTTTCTAGAGTTGCCAAAAGTAGAATAGGAGGCAGAGCTTTCAGTTATCAGGCTCCTCTCTTGTGGAACCAACTTCCAGTTTCTGTCTGTGAGGCTGACACCCTATCTACTTTTAAGATTAGACTTAAAACTTTTGTTTTTGATAAATCCTATAATTAGGGTCGCCTTGGGTTTCCAGTGCTGTCATTTTATCATGCTGCTATAGGATTAGACTGCTTGAAGACAAACTGACCACATTTCCTCACTCTGCTGTTCTCTTCATATTTATATATACAAATAACATTGTACATATAATTCTTCTCATATAAACTGGACCTGAACCTATCATTCAGTGTTTGTCTGTGTTTCTTTCCTGTCCTCTCAAATGCCAGCTGGCCAAGTTAGATGGCTGCCCATCCTGAGCCTGGTTCTGGTTCTGCCAGAGTTTTTTCCTTTTCAAAGAGAGTTGTTCCTTTCCACTGTTGCCTCTTGGCTGCTTAAGATGAAAAATTGTGATAGTGAAGATTTGACACAATCTACTGTCTTCTTTATATAGAAAACCTTTACTAATGGGCATTTCATGATGTACTGTATGTGAATATATTGCTTTAAATTACAAATGGAAGTACCGGTAATTGGATTTAAAAACATTGATTAATTGATTTAGTTGGACACGTCCGGAACACTTCCCTAGGGAGGCATCCAATGGACAGCCTTACTAGATGCCCGAACCACCTCAACTGGCTCCTCTGGATGTGGAGGAGCAGTGGCTCTGCTCCAAGTCCGTTACGGATAACAGAACCTCTCACCCTATCTCTAGAGCCCAGCTACAATGCAGTTATTTACAAAATCTATAACTTCTTTTTCATTAACAGGTTTAACAAACATGGTACTTAACTGAATTGGATTTACTTGAAAAGTTAACTAGAGAAGTTTTCTTTTTTGTAACAAAAATGCAATTTGAATGCAGAGTGCTAAATAACTTTGGTTAAATTTTATGAAGAATATAATGTTAACTCAATTGTTAAAGTTTAAATAAACAAAACAGAAGCTAAATATATCAAAACTGTAGCTAAAACTAGCAAAACAGTATCTTAAAGCAATAGTTAGCAAAGCAGTTGTTAAAAGCTGAATTTAGCAAAAATATGGCTAAAAGCTAAATGCAGCAAAAACAATATCTCAAAACTAAAATTAGCAAGACAGTAGCTAAAAGCTAAAAGTAGCATTTGACAACAAAACTAGAGCAAGTATGTTGAATGAACAATGCTTTGGAAGAAACTCAAGTGATCTCAATGTGTTTATTTGTTGAAAATGTTTGTAAATTAAGTTAAAAAGTTAAACAATACAAATCGTACCACACTGTTCTTGATTGACCTGAACATGTTGATAAATGTATGGTTAAAATAGCAGGTTAAAGTAAATAGGTTAAAGTATGGGGAAGTATTTTAATTTGAAAAATCATATGGAATAAATTTCAATGGTGTGATTGCTGAACAGTAAGTTGTAGATGTATATTCAATGATAATTTTCTGAGAATGTCATTAAAATTCATCCAATGCTTCATAAGTTATTTTGCAAACACACACATACAAAATAAAATAAAAAACAGGCAAACCCAGTATTGCCCACTCTTTGATCTTTCAGCAATAAAAACTCCAGGCTACAGACTAACTAGCCAATCCTCTGAGACTGAGCTGTTGCTCAATGTGTGATTTGTATTTGTTTAGATGATTTTATACAAGTCTTCATGTCTAGTTTTTTTTTTCGGACATGCAGACCAAACACCCGCATATTATTTCTTTATTCTGGTTTTCTGTTCTGACAGCAGATGATAGAAGAGTAAAAAGAAACAGAGACAAAATCCAGAGAGGGCCAGAGAAAAGGTCATTCATTAGACTGAAGGAGATGAGTGATTCTCTGAAAATTGAGCTCTGTAGTCTGGATGGTGGTAATTTTTTTTCTGTAATTGTTCTCCATGATTAAATCTTAAGAAAAGTAGTGATTATTTTTTGGTGATTGATGAATTGTGTCTGTCACATGTGCAATTTCAGGTATTACTGATTACACAGACCATTCTCCAGGACACAATGCTTCTGTAGTAGTTAATGATTACATATATGCTAAAAAGACAGATGAAAAAGCAGGGGTTGTTTCACTCTTTTCTAATTCAAATCACAGTCCCTCCTGTTAAGGTTCAGTCATTTTAACAGAAGAATGTGTGATAAAAATCTAACATTTAACAGGAGATGCTGTTTGTTAATCACTGGCCTCATAGGACAGCACTTATTCTTATTCTATTGCCCGCCTTTGAAGGCGAAGTGATAATGCTTTGTGTGTATGTTCATTTGTCTGTACTGTTAGGAAAATATCTTATGAATCACTAAACAGATCTTAATGAAACTTTAAGGTATAAATTATTATTACATCTACACTTGATAAACCTTTAAAGTCAGTTCAATTCAAGATGGCTTCCACAGCAAAACAATCGTGTCAGACATAAAAATGGCTACAGTATAAGTCAGTCAATTTTACAGATTTTGAACAAAAATTTTGTGTGGTAGCATCTAAGAGTCATACTTAACACATAACCTGAGCACTACACAATGCAATATTTTTGCTAAAAACATTGGCATTAATTGTTTGCATCAACTCCATTTGTCTGTTAGTAAAATATCTTAAGAACCACAAGATCAAGTTTAGTTAACTTTTCTGAATGTAATTATTATATGTACTTACTGACTTTTGGAGTCACCCCAATTCAAGATGAATACTAGAGCTAATCAACAAAAAATACTCTAAATCAGTCATTTTTACAGATGTTGAGCTAAGATTTGGTGTGGTATGAACATGAGGTGGATGTTCATGTGTTTGAGCTGTTTGTAGCCCTCTTTTCCCTTGAAAACAAACATTTGTAGCATCTTTGGCCTGTACAGGTGCAGGTGGGCTCCCAGTGGCGGGCGGTGCATTTTACACTTAGGCCTTCAGTGATGTCCAACTTAGTCAGTAAATACCTTTCATTATGCCAGCATTTATAACACCAGGATTGGAGAGTAGTTAGAAACACACTTAAGCACTACTTGGCATTGCATCACCTCAGTTGTGTACAAAATGGGCTATTATCCGGCACTTCAACCTGGAGAGACTCACGACAAAGAGAAGCTGCAATTAAATGGTTTTATTTGAAATGAATGACATAAGATATTTGGCGCTCTGACCTCGGCGGAAGACGCGAGTGTCGACAATAGCAATACGCTTCGAGGAGAAGCTCAGGTTGAGCATTAGATGCGTCTTCCCGGGCCGGACACTGGTGGTGGAGGTCGAAGAGGGGAAGGAAGCTTGAGGGAGCTGGGAAACTGGAGGTGGAGAAGGGGTGGAGGTGGGCTGAAGTTTGGCCGGCAAACGGATGGGCCATGATGGAAGTCCTTTTAAACGAAGGCTTGCTCGCTGATTGGATACACTGGAGGCGCGGTTGGATGCTGATGGGCTGAGATGGAGGCGCGGTCTGATGCTGATAGGCTGGAGTGGAGGTGCTCGACCACCAAAAATAAGCGCTGCACTTCATTCGAAATGGACGATTTTGGTGCTCTAGCGGAGCTCGTTCGCCTGAATCAGCGTTTACATGATCCCTCTGCGAGAAATGACAAAGATAATCAGATTGCTCAACGATCAAATGACTCAAAACTCATGAAAGGAGATTACTGCTGCAGTCGATAAAAAGAGAAGAAATATTAGTGCTATGATGGGCGAATCCCTACTAATAATGCATTACATCTAACCATCCCTATGATGTAATTTATATACTCAATGCCTCATTTGAAACAATTAATGAATGAGAGTCAAATTGAAAGCCTTAAGATTAAACATCCTCTCTATANAATGCAGTACATCTAACCATCCCTATGATGTCATTTAAATACTCAACGCATCATTGAAACAATTAATGAATGAGAGTCAAATTGAAAGCTTTAAGATTAAACATCCTCTCTATATCACTGCCACAAACACGACAGTTCGTCCTCCTGAATGTGTGCAGCCGAATTGATGTGACAGCCTTCAGGGTTTTTTTTTTTTTTTTGAATATATAATTATGACCCGGAGCAGTGAATGAGTCGTGAGCGAGTACGTCTTACCCCACGGATGGCCCGGAGCGGGCATTAGCGAAGGAGAGCTACAGGGGGCCTGAGTACGGCCTGAGAGCTGACAGGTGCGGAAGTGAGCAGTGGTGATGACGTGACAGGGCCGGCAGAAGCGCGCTCTTGCAAACGAGCTGAAAGCGTGGAGATGAAGCACTGGAGCGTGTCCGTAGAGGCGACGAACGTAGGGGAGAGATGATGAACGTCGGCAGAAGACGGAGAGATGATGGATGGTGGCCTGAAGAAGAGGCGGCAGACGACGAGTCGGATTTTGGGGTTGAGACGGCTGATTCGGGAGGACTTTGGGCTGGAGCTGATGACCCAGGTGAGACGGCTGATACGGGAGGACTTTGGGCTGGACCTGATGGCCCAGGTGAGACGGCTGATACGGGAGGACTTTGGGCTGGAGCTGATGGCCCAGGTGAGACGGCTGATACGGGAGGACTTTGAGCTGGAGCTGACGGCCCAGGTGAGGCGGCTGATACGGGACGACTTGGGCTGGAGCTGACGACCCAGGCGAGACAGGAGGCGAAGTTTGAGCGGATAGCGAAGATATTTGGCGCTCGGACCTCGGCGGAAGACGCGAGTGTCGACAATAGCAATGCGCTTCGAGGAGAAGCTAAGGTTGAGCATTAGAGGCGTCTTCCCCCCAAAAGAGGGTGCCGAGGCCGAGATCTGAGAGACTGATGAATGACTAGCGAGAATGAATGAGAGAATGCGATATAGCTTAAGGCTGAAAATTCGAGACATAATGAGCCGGTAGATGAAGGCCAGCTATTAAGGAGAAGTCATCGGATGCTGGTAGATGTAGGCCAGCTACTGGAGGGAAGCTATCGGATGCTGGTAGATGGAGGCCAGCTATTAAGACATTATCGGATGCTGGTAGATGTAGGCCAGCTATTAAGGAGTTATCGGATGCTGGTAGATGGAGGCCAGCTATTAAGGAGTTATCGGATGCTGGTAGATGTAGGCCAGCTACTGGAGGGAAGCCATCGGGTGCTGGT
>NC_051433.1:27761146-27765644 GCF_001649575.2 Kryptolebias marmoratus | reverse complement strand
ATCGGATGCTGGTAGATGTAGGCCAGCTATTAAGGAGTTATCGGATGCTGGTAGATGTAGGCCAGCTATTAAGGAGTTATCGGACGCTGGTAGATGTAGGCCAGCTACTGGAGGGAAGCTGTCGGGTGCTGGTAGATGTAGGCCACGATACGGGACGACTTTGAGCTGGAGCTGACGGCCCAGGCGAGACAGCTGATACGGGACGACTTGGTCTGAAGCTGACGGCCCAGTGAGGCGGCTGATACGGGACGACTTGGGCTGGAGCTGACGGCCCAGGCGAGACAGGAGGCGAAGTTTGAGCGGATGAAGGACGGCCCCTGCGGCGCTCAGCTGGGGAAGCGGAGGATTTACGGTCCGCTTTTCACTGATGGTAGAATCTGGCTCGAACTTTGACTTTTGGAACACGCGCCAACTTTCGGAAGTTCGGCCGGCGAACCATGCTGAAGTTCGGCCGGTGAATCATGCTGAAGTTCGGCCGGCGAACGGATGGGCCATGATGGAAGTCCTTTTAAACGAAGGCTTGCTCACTGATTGGATACATTGGAGGCGCGGTCGGATGCTGATGGGCTGAGATGGAGGCGCGGTCTGATGCTGATAGGCTGGAGTGGAGGTGCTCGACGCAGTGATTAGATGCAGGTGAGGCTGAAGCAGGTCTTCCAGTCTGAATTTACGCCTAGGCTTCATATTTTAAAAATCCACAAACCCGTATCAGCAATTAAAACATATCTGGTATGCTACTGTCAAAACTAAAAGAAAAATAGAATAAAATAAATAAAATGTTTTCACTCACCAAAACGGCTGTGTCCCCCAAAAAACTTATTTCAACACAAAATCCATTCTGGGACAGGTTAGCTAGCTCGGGGACGGCCGTCCTCCTCTAATGAGATCTAGCTTCTCTTGAAAAGTTTGTCTTGAAAACAGCCTTGCCAGTATATCAGCAACCAAATCAATGTGTTGCTCTCCTTCGGCCATTGTGGGTAAAAAGTTTTTAACCGTTAACAGTCCCGGATGTGACTCTGTTGATCTGCATAGCACTGCCATGGCTCAAATTCGTAAGTATCTATATCCAATCACAGGACGCGTAAATGTCACGTTCAACGTGAGGCCAGCTAGAGGGCTTTACTGTTAGGATGTGAGTTTTTGAATTATGTTTTGTCTTCATGTTTCAGTTCGAGTTTATTGTTTGTTATTTAGTTGTCTCTTCCCTGTGCCTCAGCCACCATTCACTTCTGATTTCATACAGCCTGGCAACATAAGATAGCTGAATTCTGGTTGGATAAAAACTCTAAGCTAAAAACAACAGCACTGGAAGGAGCATAATATGACAAATAGCATATGAATACTTTTAGATATCTGGGCAAGTAAATTAAAAATTAAATTAACCTTTACCATAATTATAATAATTCTTGGTTTTGTTAGGCCAGCAGAGAAGGCCTTGCTGGCCCTGATGGCCCCCCACTGTGGCCTCCACTCCCAGCTGAGAGAAGTGTAGTATTTTAAACTGCTTCTTCCACTTGGCATACAATAGTTACAACTTTTTCCAGTGGGAGGTCCTCCTCTAGCTGTAATTTATCCTTCACACCAGTGAGATAAGCATTAGCATTAAACTGATCTCTTAATAGTTAATTTTCCATCCAAATTTTGTCCAAAATTACACAGCTAAGGCTCTGAGCTTGGTGACATATCAGGCTGTGGTTCCATTTGCACGTTGCACTCATTGACTGAATTTATGTCTGAATGTGTTTTTCAAGTGCAGCCATGGCTTCATCAAATGTTGCATGCAAGACAGATGCTGTCCTTCTTGTTCTGAGCAGTGTAATAAAATGGCACATAGTTTTTCATTTGGCAATTTGTCTCCGATAGCACTTATTAGCATGTAATTGTCCAATATTTTCTGCAATGTTGTAAGTAGTATCAGAGGCTGACCAGGAGGTATGAAGCAGGAACCAAGGTGGCCTTTATACTGAAGTGATCATTCTGCCAATTTTGTTGTGGCTGTTGTCATGAAAAAGAAGACAATGGTTAAGATCACAAATGTTATTACAGTAACTGTGAAGATGAAATTACAGAATACCGTTTCAGCTTTATTCGTCTTCTGTATTTCTCCTTCAGCACAGATTTTTTTTGTCCTCAAAGGCAAACTTAAAATACAATTCTGGTTTTATTTGTCCAAATTTAGTGATATTCATCTAAGCTCATACACAGGACAAAACTGAAAAAAAAAAAAGATTTTCTCAGTAATGTAAAATGTGTATTTTTCAGGCAATTTCTTTTAAAAGCTCTAGTTTGGGGGTTATAAGTGTACTTGTTGTATCAGCCTAGACTACAATATCTGTTAGCAGACGTGTGTCTTAATACTGGAGAGATGGAACTGTAATATAATACCAATGTGTGACAGACAGTGTGACAGACTGTGTGAGAAATATCACTGCAAATGGATAATAAAGCAATCTGTTTCTGGATCTTGTAATTTTAAACGCTCCTCATCCTCATCCTTCCCTCAGCAGCTCATCTCGCATCTCATCTCGACCAAATTAGATTGGAGAAACAGCATATGGCTACATCAGCATGTGTGGGAGACCCGCATATTTGTTACTTTTTTTGCAAACACGCATATACAGACAGCCAATTTCTCCCCCTATTATCATACATTAAAGTTATCATTCCCGTGTTCTGCTTTATTTGGCTTCCATTTGACCAATCCCAAAGTGTGACAGCATACCCAGCTGTCTAGAATGACTTATTGATTTTCGCTTTCCCATTTCTTTTTCCATTCCCAACTCAATTTGTTCACTTGCTACTCTGGGTGTGTTTGCTGGATAGAAGAATAAATTACCCAGCTGCACTGTGGGACACAGCACGTCGACGGGAATGTCCCTTACTCTTTTCATGTTGAGGTTTATATTTCTGACTGCTTAGTATCTCATCTTCAATGCTACAAATTATTTTAACTGAATAAACAGAACTGATAAAGTTACATATTGTATCTTGTAAATGTTTTGCAAAGAATGTCATGTTTTAGAAAAGGGTAAGACTGAAGTTTTATAAATACTTTAGGATTGCATCAAGTGGAGAACTGGGCGAAGAAGGCAAGTGAGGCGCTGTGCTCCTGCATCGAGCAGCAGAGGAAACTCCAGCTTAAAGTGCTTGATTTAAAGTTCCGTTCCAGAAGAAACAACGTGTGTGTCTTTGGGGTGCCAGAAGGACAGGAGGGAAACTCTGTCATACAATTTATTGAGACGCTTTGGAGGAGCCAGGTACAACTACCAGAGGGCTTTGAATTAAAAATTCAGTGTGTACATTGCACTCTGGCAAGTAAAGCCCCACACGATTTCCCAACCGAGGGCTATTATTATCAACTTTCTGGAATTTTCCACATAAGAAAAGATCTTAAGAGAAATGTGGAAAAAGGACAAGATCCAGGTGGGCTCTGCAAATATACACTTTGATCATGATTAAGCACCTGAGATAGTGAAGAAGCGCAGAGAGTATGTCACTATCAAGAAAGTTCTTAAGGCCAAAGGCATACGCTCCAAACACTGTTTATCACCATGAGGATCCACTGGGAATCAGGATCCCACACATATTCAAGTGCCCGGGAAGCCTAAAGTGAGCTGAAGAGAGGTGGACTTCGAGTGGAGGAGTCAGCGGCAGCCAAAGGAGGGACCAGAGGGGAGCCGCGTCTTTAGGAGCTTCTGGGATGGCAGCCAGGGAATAACAGTGGTGCCACAGTGGCACTGAGAGGAAAGACCAAGCTGCAGGATTTCCAGCAGAGCATGTCTGAGTGAAGATGGGCAGATCATCACAACATAACGCAACAGTATTCTGGCCTGGCTCTGACTTACCATTTCGTGGGTGAAATCACTGTTTTCTTTCCGTTGGACTAATAGGATGGATGTGTTTTTTATTTTATAGGCACAGGTACTGTCCTTTTTGGGCCCTCTCAGTTTGAGAGGTTTAACCCTCAACTCACCAATGGGGTCACGAGTGAGGAGCAAGAGCCTCTTCTCTCTTTGGAAGTCAGTTTGTTCGGGTTTTGATTTTAGGGGCCAAGTCATTTAAGGTAATTTTCTATATTACTGTCATATAATTTATATATTGCTTCCTTAAATGTTAATGGATTGAGTAGTCCAGTGAAAAGAAAAAGGGTCTTAGCCAAATTAAAAAACTATGAGATACAAATTGTTCTTTTGCAAGAGACACATATGTCTAAACTAGAACATGATAAGTTTAAGTCATTCGGTTACTCAAACACTCTCCCTGGGCTGCCACCTTATCGTGGTGGAGGGGTTTGAGTGTCCCAATGATCCTAGGAGCTATGCTGTCAGGGGCTTCATGCCCCTAGTAGGGTCACCCAAGGCAGACAGGTCCTAGGTGAGGGGCCCGACGAAGTGCAGCCCAAAGACCCCTTATGACGAGTCAAAATATTGGACACAGTGTTCCCTCGCCCGGACGCGGGTCACCGGGGCCCCACTCTGGAGCCAGGCCTGGAGGTAGG
>NC_051433.1:27750581-27759221 GCF_001649575.2 Kryptolebias marmoratus | reverse complement strand
ACACGCTGGAGGGACTATGTTTCTCGGCTGGCCTGGGAACGCCTTGGGATTCCCCCGGAGGAGCTGGCCCAAGTGGCTGGGTAGAGGGAAGTCTGGGTCTCCCTGCTTAGACTGCTGCCCCCGTGACCCGACCCCGGATAAGCGGAAGACAATGAAAAAGTGGGGTGGCTACCTTAATTTCAAAATCATTTAACTTTGAATTGATAACTGAGAATGGCGACAAAGAGGGAAGATTTGTTATTATAAAGGGATAACTGATGACGTTGTTGTCACAATTGCTAATATGTATGTACCACCAGAGAGTGACAGAAATGAAAAAAAATGCTCTTTGACACAGTTATCTCATTTAGTGAAGGAGTTCTTGTCTGCTGGAGATTGGAACACAATCCCTAATTATACTTTAGACACATCAAGCTATAAGAAGCAAAGAACTGGTAGGTCAAATTCAATTCAAATTCAATTCAAATTCAATTCAAATTCAATTCAAATTCAATTCAAATTCAATTCAAATTCAATTCAAATTCAAAAATACTTTATTAATCCTAAAGGGAAATTAAATGTTGTTGTAGCTCATAATCCTGGTTTTGTTAAAGAGTTGATGGCTGTGGGCAGGAAGGGTCTCTTGTAGCGGTCTGTCCCGATTTGTCCTCGGTCCTGGTGTCCTCAAAGAGCCCCACCAGGTAAGCCTAGCTGGCCTCCTGAAGGGCCATAACGGCTAAACTCTGGAAGCATAGATCGGTCTTGAAGTCCTGGGTGCTCTCCCGGACCAGGTGCTGGAAGTGCAGCTTCTGGATGAGCAGCTCGGTGGACTTCAGGTAGTGATGGATCTCCCTGAGAGCCACGTTCCCGGGCCTGTAGAGATGAGGCTTCTTCACTCTGCCGGTGGTCCGGGAGCTCCTGTGGGAAGCTTTGGTGGCGAGCTGCTTCCTGGGAGCTTTACCTCCGGTGGATATATGGGCACTCTGCTTGGTTTTGGCCATGACTGGACTTCAGGGTTCTTCACATTTAACACTTGTTGTCATGGTTACGAATCATAACAAAATGTCTAAAAGTAAAAAGGCTTTAGTAAAAATCCTTCCAGCTGCACAGCATCCAATACCAGAGAAAGTAATCATCCAAAAAAAAGCAATTTACATCCAGAAAAAAAGAGGAAGTTTTCAAAAGCAATATGAATGAATGGAGCAGAGCTACTCCAACAAGCAGCCAGCTTGAGCGGTGCAATTCTAGAAGCAAGCAAAGCAAAAGATCTTAATATTCTAGTCAAGGAGATGGACATATTCGATGTGTGGAGGGATTTTCATATAAAAGAAAAGAAGTTTACTCATTACTCTCCCATGCATAAAGTCCACTCCAGGATCGACCTGTTTCTGATGAACACCACTGACAGATCTAAAATGAAGGAGTGCTTAATTGAAACATCTGAAATTTCAGACCACAACATTGTCTATTTATCCATCAATTTGTCTAATCAAGCTAAAACAACATTAGGATGCTTAAATATAGGTATTCTTAATAATGAATCCACAACAAAAGAGATTAAAAAAGAAATAACAGAATGTTATGTAGAACTAAAACAACAAACTACTAACAACCTGGAATTGTCTGAACAAATAATCCATCCATCCATCCATCCATCCAGCCATCCATCCATCCATCCATCCATCCTCTTCCGCTAATCCGAGGTCGGGTTGCGGGGGTAGTAGCCTAAGTAGGGAGACCCAGACTTCCCTCACCCCAGCCACTTGGGCCAGCTCCTCCGGGGGAATCCCAAGGTGTTCCCAGGCCAGCCGAGAAACATAGTCCCTCCAGCGTGTCCTGGGTCTTCCTTTGGGCCTCCTCCCAGTGGGATGTGCCCGGAACACCTCACCAAGGAGGCGTCCAGGAGGCATCCTAACCAGATGCCCGAGTCACCTCAACTGGCTCCTCTCGACGTGGAGGAGCAGCGGCTCTACTCTGAGTCCCTCCCGGATGACCGAGCTTCTCACCCTATCTCTAAGGGAGAGACCAGACACCCTGCGGAGAAAACTCATTTCAGCCGCTTGTATTTGCGATCTTGTTCTTTCGGTCACTACCCAAAGCTCGTGACCATAGATGAGGGTAGGAACGTAGATTGACCAGTAAATCGAGAGCTTTGCCTTTCGACTCAGCTCTCTCTTCACCACGACAGACCAGTACAGTGCCTGCTTCACTGCAGACGCTCCACCAATCCGCCTATCAATCTCCCGCTCCATTTTTCCCTCAATCGTGAACAAGACCCCGAGATACTTAATCTCCTCCACTTGGGGCAGGACATCTTCCCTGACCCGGAGAAGGCACTCTACCCTTTTTTGGCTCAAGACCATGGCCTCGGATTTGGAGGCACTGATCCCCATCCCAGCTACTTCGCACTCAGCTGCGAACTGCTCCAGCGAAAGCTGTAGATCACGGCCTAATGAAGCCAATAGGACCACATCATCTGCAAAAAGCAGAGACACAATCCTAAGGTCACCAAAACGGATCCCCTCAACACCTTGGCTGCGCCTAGAAATTCTGTCCATAAACGTATTGAACAGAATCAGTGACAAAGGGTAACCTTGGCAGAGTCCAACTCTCACTGGAAACGAATCCAACTTACTGCCAGCAATGCGAACCAAGCTCTGACACCGGTCATATAGGGACCTAACAGCCCGTATCAAAGGGCCTGGTACCCCATACTCCCGGAGTACCCCCCACAGGACTCCCAGAGGGACACGGTTGAACGCCTTCTCCAAGTCCACAAAACACATGTAGACTGGTTGGGCGAACTCCCATGCACCCTCAAGGACCCTGCTGAGGGTATAATAGAGCTGGTCCAGTGTTCCACGACCAGGACAAAAACCACACTGCTCTTCCTGAATCCAAGGTTTGACTATCCGACGGATCCTCCTCTCCAGAACCCCAGAATAGACCTGACCAGGGAGGCTTAAGAGTGTGATTCATCTGTAGTTGGAACACACTCTCCAGCCCCCCTTTTTGAATAAGGGGACCAACACCCTGGTCTGCCAATCCTGGGGAACTGCCCCCGATGCCCACGCAATACTGCAGAGTCGCGTTAGCCAACACAACCCTACAACATCCTGAGCCTTAAGGAACTCCGGAAGAATCTCATCCACCCCCGGAGCCTTGCCACCGAGGAGCTTTTTAACCACCTTGGTGACCTCAGCACTGGAGATTGGAGAGCCCGACCCAAAGTCCCCAGGCTCTGCCTCCTGAATGGAAGACATGCCGGTGGGATTGAGGAGGTCTTCGAAGTATTCTGCCCACCGACCCACGGCATCCCGAGTCGAGGTCAGCAGCACACCATCCCCACTATAAACAGTGTTGGTGCTGCACTACTTTCCCCTCCTGAGATGCCGTATGGCGGACCAGAATCACCTCGAAGCCGTACAGAAGTCTTTCTCTGGTTAGGTGGAGCTTTAACTCCCACCTCTGGGAGAACTTTGGACATGTTCCGGGGGATGTGGGGAACATTGAGCCCGAGTGGGCCATGTTCCGTGCCTCCATTGTTGAGGCGGCTTATCGGAGCTGTGGCCGCAAGGTAGTTGGTGCCTGTCACAGCGGCAACCCTCGGTGGACACCGGCAGCGAGGGATGCTGTCAGGCTGATGAAGGAGTCTCTTCAGGCCTTCTTGGCCTGTGGGACTTCAAAAGCAGCTGCCAGGTACCGGCAGTCCAAGCAGCATGCAGCTCAGATGGTCGCTGAGGCACAATTCGGGCATGGGAGGAGTTTGGAGAGGCCATGGAGACTACACCAGACGTTCCCAACAGACTCTCACAATACGTTTGGGCCTGCCAGGTCTGACCAGCATCCTCCCCCACCATCAGAGCCAACTTACCACTAGGTAGTGGTCAGTTGACAGCTCTGCCGCTCTCTTTACCCAAGCGTCCAAGACATGCGGCCGCAGATCAGATGAAATGACAACAAAGTCCATCATTGAACTGCGATCTAGGGTGTCCTGCTGCCAAGAACACATATGGACACCCTTATGTTTGATTATGGTGTTCTTATATAGACAATCCATGACGAGCACAGAAGTCCAACAACAGAACACTACTCGGGTTCAGATCAGGGGGGGCTGTTCCCCCCCCCACCAGGTCTCACTGTCATTGCCAACGTGAGCATTGAAGTCCCCCAGCAGAACAAGGGAGTCCCCAGGAGGGGCACTCTCCAAGAACTCCAAAATGGGTGGGTAATCTGAACTGCTGTTCGGTGCATAAGCGCAAACAACAGTCAGGACCCGTCCCCCCACACGTAGGCGGAGGGAGGTTACCCTCTCTGAACAAATAATGATAACTAAAAATACTATAAATGATATGATACTCGAGGAGCTTGAGGAAAAATTACGATTTTCTAAACAAACGTTTTACGAATCAGGTCCAAAAGGTACAAGAATTTTAGCTAGACGTCTCTGCAAACACCAATTGAAGAACTCGATTACCAAAACTAGAGAGCCCTCAACTGGAAAGTTGGCCTATGATATTGAGAAAATTCACAAGACCTTTAAAAACTACTTTAAAACATTATACTCATCCCCAGGACCAGTTAACATAATTGCTATTAGCAACTATTTGGCGGCTTAGGACCTACCTTTTCTTGGATTAATTCAAAATGATGCTCTATCTGCTTCCATTACTCAAAAAGAATTTGATACAGCTATTGTAAATTTTGAAAAGTAATAAGTGCCCAGGTAGTGATGGGTTTCCAAATGAGTGGTACAATATATTTAGTGAGGAACTTTCCCCTGTCCTGCTTGAGTCTTTTAACTGGACTTTGAGTAGGGCAGAGATACCATCATCTTGAAGAGAGGCCGTAATATCTGTCCTCCCTAAAGAAGGGAAAAATGTTGAATACTGTGAATCATATCACCCAATCTCAATTCTAAACGTTCATTATAAACTTTTTACATCAATAATCTCTAGGAGAATGAAACATTACTTGAAGACTTCAAGAATACCAAACAGTGTTCAACAAGGGTCGACAAACTCATGACAGCATAAGACGAACATTGTATATAATAGATCAAGCTAAGAAGCAGGGTCTCAGCATCACCTTAATTAGCCAAGATGCAGAAAAAGCTTTTAACTGGGTCAACTGGACTTTTTTATATAAGGTACTCGAGTGTCTGGGATTTAATAATCAGTTCATTAGTTGTTTACAGTCGTCATATAATGAACCATGGGCCAGGGTAAAAATTAATGGACACCTTACAAATAGCTTCCAATTGCATAGAGCAGGGGTGTCAAACTCCAGGCCTCGAGGACCGCTGTCCTGGGAGTTTTAGGTTTTTCTGCCCAACACACCTGATTTAAACGGTTTGATTACTTCCTCACCAAATCATCAAGTTCTCCAGGAGCATGGCAACAAGTCATCCATTTAAACCGGGCGTTTTAAAGCAAGAACACATCTAAAACATGCAGGACAGTGGCCCCCGAGGAATGGAGTTTGACACGCCTGGCATAGAGGAACCTGTCAGGGGTGTTGTCTTAGTCTGTCGCTCTTTGCAATATCTACTGAACTAAAATGAGTTATTTAGTTTGAACTTTGGTAAATTTACTGAATCCATACAAAAAGACTTGACAGCCCGGGGAAGGTTGCTGTTAGATTTTACTGCTAAAATGAAAATAGTAAGGATGAATTTACGTCCTAGATTTTTGTATCTTTTCATGTCACTGCCTATTAGAATATCTTACTCACACTTCCACACTTGGGACAGGTTGATCTCATGATTCATTTTGTCTGGGGCTAGACCAAGGAAAAAATTTAAAATGCTCCAAATTGATATAGATCAGGGGGGCCTAGCCCTTCCAAATCTGAGGGAATATTATTATGCATCTCAACTGAGATTTATGGTCAGCTGGTGTTCCTCAGAAATGGAGACTGGATGGAAATAGGTTGAACTTAGGCAGGGTCGGGTCCAATCCCAACCACGACTGGAGAGTAAAATTGCTACAGATAAAAATGGGAATCATATAGTCGAAGATACCCTGTTAATTTGTAAAGAAGTGGTTGACAAGTACAAATTGGCAGATGTCACTAGACTCCTGATTTGGCCCTCCTGCAACTCAAGTCTTTGACCAGGAGAAAAAGATTCTTCCTTTTTAAGTTGGAAAGATAGAGGCCTTGTGGCTCTGTGCCAGTTCATAGAAGCTAACACCTTTAAAACATTCCAACAACTGAAAAGGGATTATAATTTAGAGAATAGAGATTTATTTAACAGTCCCTCCAGGATTTCGCGGGCATTTTTTATGATTGTTGCGGGCTAAAATACCTGATTTCGCGGTGCATTTTCCTAAAAGTTGCAATTTTTTTTTTTTTACTAAAATCAATAAAAACACATTTCTGTTCTCTGCCAGCCCCTTCTCTCACGTGCGGTGGTTCACTTAGGGACGGCTGGCCGACATTAGCATTCCTGTTTCGGGTCAGCCATGAGCTAGATGCTGCTAACTCCGCGGAGCGCTAATATCCAATATCCAACTGAAAACTAACTTTACTGCGGTGTTTTGCGCGGTCTTTTGCTGAAATCTTTGTGGGCAAATGTGAAGCATTAGCGCACATTTTCACTTCGGTCGCTGCTCCTGCATGCTCCCGGCATTCTAATGTTAACAGGATGTGATGTCACGTTGCATGTCTTCATTGTGAGTTATTTGGGGTTATTGGGTTAAAGTTGTTGGAAAGTTGCAGTGTTTTGGGCAAAGTTGCAAAAAGTTGCGATTTTGCGAGGTTTGCTTGATTTTGCGTTAATAGTTGCGATCGCAACATTGCGAAATTCTGGAGGGTCGGATTTAAATATTTTCAAGTAAGACATTTTTACAATACGGAAATAAAAAAGGAGTTCCCCCAAAAGGCAATAATATTGTTAAATTCTTTACAAATGCTTATAACCACCTCCCAAGTAAAACTGTCTCTAAACTATATAAGAGATTGCAAAAACAAAATGGAAATAATGCTCTGTGTATTAAATCAAAATGGGAAAGGAAACTAGGTGTAAAAGTATCAGAGGGTGACTGGTTTTCAATGCGTGTGACACAACAGACATCTTTAAATTCTAAAAGATGGAGGGAATTCGGTTGGAAGTGCCTAATTAGAAAGCGCCTAATTATATACTTTAATACACCACAAATTATTAATAGACATAGATGTCAGGATTTAGGGTTTTCGTTTCTTGATTCATGTTTCTCTTTGGGTTTACTGTTTATTTTATTTTGTTATTTAGTTATCTTTATGTTTAATTTGGTCTTAGTTCAGTTCTTGCTCCTTGTGTTTCTGTACTCCTGTCATCATTCACTTCTGCTCAGTCAGTCAATTGTTTACATACCTACTTGCTCCTTGTTAGTTATCACTCACCTGTGCCCACTTTCCCTAATTAACCTCTGCCTTTAAAACCTCCATTTACTCCCTGGTTCATTTGTCATTTTTTCCTTGCTGTCTGGTTCCGCTCATGTCTCCGTCTCATGTCTGCTTTGTATTTGATTAAGTCTTGTATTAAGTTTTGTTTTTTGCTGCCTCGTCAGCTTTTTGGTTTTGTTTCTTTTAATTTTAAATAAATTAATTTATTTCTGGAATTAAGATGAGTCTGCACATTGGGGTCACTGCAATCTCCACCCAACCTGACAATAGAGGAGAAAAATAGCAGTTTGAGACAATGTTGCCATCAGAACGTCAATTACTCTCATATATTTTGGTCCTGTCCAAACTTAGCACCTTTCTGGGATGGAGTCTGTCAAACTATCGGGACAATATTGGGTTACATCATCCCTAGGGACCCCAGGTTTCTCCTGTTGGGGTTAGTATCTGGAAAGGTGCTTCAAAAAAGTATCTTTTTAAAATTCTATCAATTGCAAGCAAAAAAGCTATAACCCGGTTTTGGCTAAAGAGACTTCCACCCCAGTTGGAACATTGGCAAGGAATCATGGAGGAGATTCACTCTATGGAAAAGCTGACATATCTTCTACGCATCAAAGGACACTCTTTCAACAAACGCTGGTCTAAATCAGACCCTCCAGGATTTCGCGATGTTGCGATCGCAACTATTAATGCAAATTTAAGCAAACCCTGCGAAATCGCAACTTTTTGCAACTTTGTCCAAAAACACTGCATTTTTAACCAAAATAACCCCAAATAACTCACGAAGAAGAGTGACGTCACATCCTGTTAACATCAGAATGCCGGGAGCATGCAGGAGCAGCGACTGAAGCGAAAATGTGCGCTAATACTTCACATTTGCCCACAAAGATTTCAGCAAAGGGCCGCGCAGTTAGCGGCGTCTGGCTCACGGCTGACCTGAAACAGGAATGCTTATGTCGGCCGGCCATCCCTAAGTGAACCACCGCGCGTGAGAGAAGGGGCCGGCAGAGAACAGCTGGCCGACATTAGCGTTTCGGGTCAGCCGTGAGCTAGACGCCGCTAACTCCGCAGAACGCGAATATCCACTTCTTGTGCATTTAGCGAAAATCCAATATCCAACTTAAAACTAACTTCACTGTGGTCGCAAACCAGTTTCCTACCCAGCTGCACGAGAGTGGGGGGAAGCTGTTTTGCACGTCCTGCAGTGTAATTATGAAACATAAATGCATCGACAAACACTTTGTGTCTGCAAAACGTGAGGAGAGCTGCAGACGAGGG
>NC_051433.1:27718774-27750481 GCF_001649575.2 Kryptolebias marmoratus | reverse complement strand
GACTGGTCTTAAGATTTTGATCAGGAGTGTATAAGAGCAAGAAAGCATAATTAGATCTAACATTTTGCAATATTGTTTTTTCTAATCTACAATTAGTTCCCTAATTTCTGTTTATTTTCTATGTTTTATTGTCAAAATGAAAATGTTAAAAAAAGAGTACATACAGTATAAAAATAAATATACTCAAGGAAAAGTACAGTTTCTCTTCCCCAAAAAATATTGAAGTACAAAAAAAGTTACTTGTGTAAAAATCTATTAGAGTAAAAGTAAAATCTAAGTTATTAAATATTTACTTTGAGTTAAAGTTGCTTAGTTAATTTCTTCATTATAATTTAAAATGCAGTTACAAAATAAAACATATCCACACATACTGGTGTAGATTCTCAGTCATCCAGGACATGGTAAATAAAAAAAAAAAGGTTAAAAACAAAAACAACTGGACTTATATTCTGTAGTTGAAGATGTTTCTCTTTTCATTTGAGGAGCTTTCTCTTTGGGAAAAAATTGCCCCGAACAACATTATTGAGGGAACAACACCAAGCCATTGGTTCAGATATGTGGACGATACCTGGGTCAAAATCAAAGCTAAGGAAATAGAAACTTTCACCAGACACATCAACTCTGTTGACACTAACATCAGGTTCACCAGAGAAGATGCTAACAACAATAAGCTGCTTTTTTGGACTGTCTTGTTCATATGGAAAGAGAAGACCACCTCAACACTGAGGTCTACAGGAAACCAGGCTACACAGATCAGTACCTTCTGTTTGACTCTCACCTCCCACTGGAACACAAACTCTCTGTCATCAGAACTCGACAGCATCGGGCTGAACACGTCCCCACGAAGACAGAAGGGAAGGAAAAGGAACAAAGACATATCAAAAAAAGCTCTCCAAACATGTGGATATCCTAATTGGGCTTTTGTCAAGTCAGCAAGGAAATTTACAAAACACACCACTGAACAGAACAAGGAGAAGAACAGATGGAAAAACATTGTCATCCCTTATGTTGCTGGAGTAACTGAGAAACTCAGAAGGATTATCTCCAAACACAGCATCCCGGTACATTTCAAACCCAACAGGACTCTCAGACAGAGGCTGGGCCACCCAAAGGACAAAGCACCCAAACACAAATGGTGCGGTGTGGTGTATGCACTTCTGTTCAGCGAGGAATGGTCAGACCTCTATATTGGAGAAACCAAATAGCTTCTCCGAAAAAAATGCATGGTTTAACACAGGAGAGCCAGCTCTTCAGGACAAGACTCAGCTGTTCACCTACATCTCAAGGAAAAGGGAGACTCTTGAGAACCAAAATATTTATAATTTGGACTGAGAAGACAAATAGTTTGAGACAGGTGTGAAGGAAGCCATCTATGTCAAAAGAGAGAAACCAACATTAAACAGAGGAGGAGGTCTCAGATTCCAGCTTTCAAAAACCTATAATGGAGCATTAGGCCTGATCCCCAGTCAGTTTCACTCCAATCAGGATCTGCAATCATGTGATCAGAGTGGCTCATCAGTGAGTCAGGCTAACCAAGACCCTAACAAGCCTCTATTGTTAGGAGAGTGAGAGCAATCTGCATGTGAATCCAGTTTATAGAACATCTCAGATTTAAAAGCTCAAACTTAACACTCTGTTTTTTTCCTCATCTGTTAGTCTTTCCATCACCAACACAAACAAGAAGAGGCTCAGAGCCAATTCTTAATGCAGTCTCACCTCCACATTGAAGCTATCTGTCACCCCTACATCACACCTCACCGCTATCCTGATACATGTCCTGTACCAGTCTAACATACTTCTCTGCCACTCCAGATTTCCTCATACGACACCACAGGTCCTCCCTCAGCACCCTGTCGTATGCTTTTTCTAAATCCACAAAAACACAGTGAAGTTTTTTTCTGATTTTCTCTGTACTTCTCAAAGCAAAGATGGCATCTGTGGTGCTCTATTTTGGCATATAACCATAGTGCTGTTCACAAATAGTCACCTCTTGACTAAGTCTAGTTTTCAGAACTCTGTCCCAGATCTTCATCATGTGGCTCATCAACTTAATTCGCCTGTAGTTGCTACAATTCTGTACATCACTCTTGTTCTTAAAGATTGGCACCAACACATTTCTCCTCCATTCCTCAGGCATTTTCTCACTCTTAAAAATGCTAATGACTAATAAAGTAAAAGATTTCACTGCCATCAAGTGTAGACAATTCCATACCTCCACTGGTATGTCATCAGTTGTGACTGCCATTCCCTTCTTCATCCTCTTCAAAGCATTCCAAACTTCATCCTCACTAACCTTTTCCAGTTCCTGGTCCACAGTTTCCATGATCCTTTACTCTTCTTTCCCTTTCATTTTTTTCATTCAGTAGCTTCTCAAAATACTCCTTCCACCTTCCTATTACACTCTCTTTGCTTGATTATTTACAGTAAAATTTTACCTTATATTTTGGGGGCAGCTGTGGTTCAGTTGGGTCTTGCTGTGGTTTAGTGGTTACAGCAGTTGTCCTCTAAAGAGAGACTCTAAGGTTAATTTCCACCAGTATGCAGTAATATGTTGAAGTGTCCCCGGCCAAGACACTGAACCACTTATTGCTTCTAATGTACTTCATTGGTGTACGAACGCCAACTAAAGAACTAAATAGACTCTACACAATGATTTCTTCAGATTAGCTTTGTAGAGATGTAGTAGAGTGATGTGTGGATGGGTAAATGAGGGCAGACTGTGTTTTAAAGCGCTTTGAGTAGCCTGGTTGTCCAGAAAGGCACTGTTTAAGTACAGTTCATTTACCATATCTGAACACATCAATTTAATCACCCTTTTTGCCCTAAAATCTACTGAAATCATTCATTCATAATTCTTTCCTTTAAACTAAATACATCTGTTCTTCAGTTTCTTCCACACAAAACTCTTTAATGGTTAACTTATAGTAATATTAATATTTGTTAATGGTCTCCTTTTTTATTGCTACAGCCTATTACACATAAAATCACCACGAGCATTCTACAATACAAAGCACAGCACACCACTTTGTAATATTATTGTTGGCAGTCTTGTGCAGGTTTACATAATATAATATAATATAATATAATATAATATAATATAATATAATATAATATAATATAATATAATATAATATAATATAATATGAGTTTATTATTATTATTATATTGTGCTTTTCATGTTATCCAAGCATGCCTAACACATAAGTTAAATATCTGAAGTAAAATCCAATATTTGCTGACAAATTGGAAAAGTGTTTTTGCTTAAAATGCTAATCCCTGCTATGCGTGGTACAGTATCAGATACGTAAAGAAGTAATGTCAGATTATTTTTTACAGCTACTATAGCAACATACAGACACACAAATGACATATAGATATGAAGAAGATAAGAAATAAGAGAAGATCTGTTGTAGTATAGTTTAGTTTCTGTACCTTGGTTGGTATCAAAAATATTGACGTTCTTGGTAAATTTGGAGCTTTGGTGTCCTCCACCTTGTCGCAGTCCCCCAAGCAGACACAGCCTTCCATACGAGTCCCATATAACACCCCCATATGTACGTTTACAGGGCAGAATGGGTAATGAAGTCCAGGAGCGTGTTTCTGTGTCATACATCTCAAAAGCCTTCACTGGTCGCTTACACTGTCGGCCACCTTTAAAAAAGATGTGACTTATTATTACAAAATCTAACTAAGTAAGAGAGAAAAAAATCAGCCAACACAAGCATGCAGGTGCATTTGTACCAGCAACATAAAGTTTGTTGCCAAGAAGATGTGTGTTGGCATCATAACGTGGCGTTGGCATAGGAGGAAGTAGCGCCCACACATCCTTCCGAAGATCGTATTGTTGCAGGATGCTGCGAGGGAGGAGGTCGGCACCCATTCCCCCAACAGCTAGAGCCCTGCCATCTACAAAACAAAAGACAAAAGAGATTTTACAAATGTTTTCATTGCATGGACTGAATTCATTGGCACACCTGTTTGGTTAGTACAGGAGCAAAATTTCAAGTTTTACTACAATTTCTAATTTTTAGTGAAGTATCTGGAATACATCTGTGCTGAGCTGCGATGGGGCCTGAGTTCCAAGTTGAGACATTGCCTTTGGGTAAAATCCATTTTCAGGAAGTGGATTGTTGGGTTTCTAAGTGCACATTGTCGAAAACAACTGCACAGAAGACATATACGGAGGTGTTATCTGCTGCATGTCTCAAGACCCCAGCTTATCACCATAAAGGAAATTGAATGTATTTGAATCTATACTGTTAACTCTGTCGCAGTGGGATATGTGTGTATTATTCTACAACGGGGTGTGGTAAATGTTTAGAAAAAGAAGCAGTCCAGAGAAGAACGGGGGATTTCACTGATTGGGCCAGAAATCTTGACTTGGCACAGACTCTGTTATTTTGAATAAAGTCTCACTGTTCAAGAATAACTTATGTCTGTAGAGTCATTTCTTTGATCATTATATCGCTGCTGCAATTCTGAAGACCCAGAAGAATGTCCACCATTTAAAGACACTTCATTAGTCTTACATTTCAAGATTGCTCTGGTGGAGGCTGGCTGTTGTTGTGCCTGCTCTATAACTTTGGGCTTGCTTTTTGTCATTTTTCGCTTATTTATTTTACCAACAGCATTTCATCAACAGATGCAAATTGAATTTTTTGATTTTTTGTTCCCATTTCTAGATAATTTGATATTCAGGAATATTTTGCAATGTGAAAGAAAAACAAAGAAAAAATAAGGAAAAAGGCATGTTTAAAATAAATTATCAGTGCACAATGACAAAGAACAAAACCTTTTAAGGAGCAGGTAAAGCAATAGATTCCAAGAGCATTGTATTCTTCAAACATATTTTAAATGATTTGACAATTATACCAGTCCCTGTAAAAAAAGACTCATTCTACATTGTTATTAGAAGTCACATTTATTCCAATTTTAAGAAAGCACAGAATGTACCAGCACCGCTAGGTCAGCCTACAGATGTTCTACAAGATTTAATCTGGGCTTTTTAGCTGAAAATAAACGGAAAAGGGCAGTTCATAGGAGCCTCAGATCCTATCTGACAGAGCTTTGAGAAGATCTGCTGGGAAACTGGGATAAACTCCTGTGTACATTCAGGTGTGCAAAGCCATATGTGACCCTTCCACTTAAGGCTGCTGCCAAAGGACCTTCAAAGACCAAGAGCGCCAGTTGGTTTTTCCTTTGTACTTCAACTTCAACTTCAACTTCAAATTTTCTGATACACAGCCTTTTTATGGTGTAATTTTGTTACATGTATTACACATCCTAGATCTGAATGAATGAAATATTCTCATTAAATACTTTGTTCTGTACAAAGCTGAATATGCTGACAACAAAATCACACAAAAATCATTAATGGAAATCAAATTTATTAACCAATGGAGGCCTGTATTTGATGTAATGTCCTTAAAACACGTCAAAATGAGGCTCAGTATTGTGTATGTCCTCCACATGCCTGTATGACCTCCCTACAAGCATGGGCTCGCTACTGATGAGGTGGCAGATGGTCTCCTGAGGAATCTCCTCCCAGTCCTGGACTAAAGCATCCGCCAACTCCTGGACAGTCTGTGGTGCAACATGACGTTGGTGGATGGAGCAAGACATAATCTCCCAGATGTGCTAAATCGGATTCAGGTCTGGGGAACGAGCGGGCCACATCCCCCATCTGTGGATGTTGGACCCTCATACCATCCTCATGGAGTCAGTTTCTAACCGTTTGTGCAGACACTCCTGGGATGATGGCTTGACTAGTTTTCAAGGTGATCTGTATCTCATTCCCATTGATTGTCTCCCAGATGCATCTGGTTTTATTATTGTATGAATATTGACTAATGGTGTTTGAATAAATGTGTTAAACTTTAAGGTAACGTCTCCTGAAGGTCTTTCCCAACAACCAACTCGGGGAGGTAAAGGTAGATACCTCAATTAAAAGGTAATGAGTCTAAAAAAGGATCAAAAGCCTCAGATTCGAGACCCACTGTGGTCTGAGTTGTTGGTTTTTAGACCTTACGCGGTTTAGAAGAATCGATAGCTTCAGATGTGAGACCCTTGTGGTCTGAGTTGTCGGTTGATAGACCTTCATTTTGTCCTAGAGCTAAGCGTTCCACTCGTATTCTGACGAGAGTATGAGATAAGGCGGAAGGGCGGTTCCGCCTAGCTGAGTACATAGAACACTCAGGAATTCAGGACCCCTTAAGTTCTATTGGTAATAGAGACTCCCAAAATAATGAAATTTAATCAAATAAAATTGTTTAAGTCTCTATAACAGGAGTAACATTTAGATGTAATATTTTTTTCTGTTTATTTGTGGTGGATCTGGTCTCGTCTCGTCTGAGTGGGAGTGAGTGACAGAAAGCCGGCTCAGTGTGTGTGAGAAAAAAAAAAAAAAAAAAAAGCACAGACGTCTGTGAAAATGGACGCTGAGTTTGAACGAGAAATGAGTGAGCATGTAAGGCAGGGGTGACAAACCCAGTGATGCAAGGGGGCCAAAATTAAAAATTTGGTCCTAGCCAAGGGCCGATCACGATCAATATTTATTAAAAATGACATAAATTAAACTTGGTTTTAAATGTATTATGTCAAATCATTCATATAAAAATATCAACTACCTTCTCCCAGTTACAGATTATACAGAATTTAGAGCAAACATACTTTAATGAACACAGACAAATGGATCAAACTTCAAAAAGCACATCATTAGCAGTCATTTCTTATGCCTCATTCAGCTTTTAAATGAATTTTTTTAGCATTAAAACAGATTTTTTTAAAAAGCCATCAACAAAAACCTGATCATACAGAAATTAAAACTATATATTGTTGGCTTCTAAGTCACTGTCAAGAGAAAACTTCACTAATAAGGCTCAGTTTTTTTAAGCAAAATAAGAATCAGAGACTTGATCTGTCCCAGACTGGAGGGCCGGATCTAAATGAAATCCAAACGTTATCTTGGGGGCCACATGAAATGTTACAAAGGGCCGGATCTGGCCCGCGGGCCTTGAGTTTGACACGTGTGATGTAAGGGGTCCACCACAAGGTGTGAATGAACAATTTAAAACCATGTCTGATAAGAAAGATATTGTGTTAAAGGCCATTGAAAAGTCAGAGGAAGGCAAAGAGAGTAAAAGGCTAGGTTAGAACAACTGGTAGGAGGAGGAAGTGAAAGAATGTCATTGTCTCAGTTGGTGTGGGGGATGGAGAAAGTGTGTGAGTTACAAGGAATGAGCTAAAAAGCCAAGCTGGGTGAGCAAGTGACAACTGGATGTAAAAAATACGTTTAAACAGGAAAAAAAGTGAAGACAGCAAGAAAAAGGAGGAAGTAAAATTAATTTGACATCTTTCACCGCCAGGTTTGGAGCTGAAAAACCGTGCACGGGTGGGGGTCAAGATGACCCCTTATTAAAAGCCCTCCAGCTTAAAATTGCTGACAAAAGAGGCCAGTTCCTAAATGGTAGTGAGAGGTGCTGAAAAAGAAAAAAAGGAAAAGAAATAAAAATTTAATTATCAAAAAAACTAAGGAAGAAACATCTCAATAAGTTGATCCAAATAAAACTACAGCCTTTTTATAATATAAATTATTAGTTTGTGTGCACACATTAAAATTGGGCATTAAATAGCATCAGAAAATAAACAATTAGGTCAATAAATCAGATTAATAGGTTCCTTTTGGATATTGTTTTGTGGTGTTTTTGTGTCTTGGTTTATATTTTGTGTTCTGTTTTGATTTGTCTGTTACATGTGTGTGTTAAAATTAGTTGTTTTAAAATTTAAAACCAATTTTGACTTGATTTTTCTCTTCTCCTTCCAAAGAGAAGGAACAAGCAGTCAAACAAACATACAGACACACACACACACACACACAGATACGTTTACACACCCTCCCTTTCTTTTCTCTCTCTCCAGTGTATAGAAGGCAGCAGGTGCACCCTGAGGGTAACAAGCAGTTGGGTAGTCCTAAAGGTCTACCATACAGATAACTTTTTTGTCTCTTTCTTTCTCTTTCTGTCTCACCATGGCCTAAAAATGGAAGCTTTGATTTAGATCTTTGTGAATAAATAGAAACTAGAATTTTAGATTACAAAAGCAAAAGAAGAAGAAGAAGAAGAAGAAAAAAAAAGGGGTTACACCAGCTCATTTTTCTTAAGCTAGGAAAAACATAGGAAGTGTGTGTAAGTATGGAAAATGGGAAGCTTGCAAAGAAAGCGATGAGAGGGAGAGATTTCAGTGAACACAGGGATAGATTTTTATTTTCTGCATTGTGTGAGTGTCTTTCTTTGTTTGCAGCAATAGGTGTATTTCACAGTTTGTATTTGTGTTTTCTGAGAATTCCACAGGCATGCTGATCATTGCTGTGTTTTGTGTTTGGGGATTTGGACTAGTTAGAAGGGATTTTTTTTAGTTCTAAGGTGTTCTAGAGCATAGTGAATTATAACGATTGACAGATTGGCTGTAACCTCAGTGATCAAGCGGCTTCTTGGTCAGATCTGAAAATTGGGTATTGCACCATTCACAAACTCTGAGATCATGTGTATGAAATACAATGGCTGATAAAATGTTGAGTGTATGTGCTTGTTGTAAATGCAGCTCTTTGGGGTTGGTTCTTAGTGAAATTTGGTTTGAATGGATTTAAAACTGTCAGAAAATAAGTAAAAATAAAGAAAATAGGTCAAATAAATGAAGACATAAATAAATAAAAGAATAGATAGAAAATAGAAGTGGAAATAAAATAGAATAGGTAAGAATGGTTACATGGTTTAAAATTAAGTGGTATGGTGTAGTGTAACATGAATATACGTGTTTAAAATAAGCAAAAAGGCTAAGAAAAATAGCTGAATAGAAAGATTGAAAGCTGGTTTGATGCATAGAACTAAAAAACTAACAAATAGAGTAGATGAGGAATTTGATCAAAGCTTTAGGCTTTTACTTTTGTTTTAATAAAATGAGCAAAATTGTTTTTGAAAATTTTAAGGTTAAACAAATGCTATTTAGCTTAAAATGAGTGAAATATATATTTTTGTAAAGGCACAGAAAAGGTTGTTACATGAGGTCTCCCCCACTATAAAAACTGCTTGAGATAACAAAGAACCCCTCTTCTCAAATTAGCTCCCATATCAACCAAATACAAGCAGATGCCATTGAGTGATGTCAATGAACATTCAGCAGATAAAATAAAACAACCCCCATGCCTGAGCAGTAACACACAACCTGTTAAAAGTTAAGTATTTTACTGAGTTGGGTTTTGTAACTGGAGTTTTACAGGCCTCCCAAAGGTTTTCAAAGAGCTCTGGAGAGGATCTTTGTTGGCCATCCTGATCCTGAGGGGATGACCTGTTGTAAAAAATTTACGACAGGGTGTGATGGGGGTGGTGTTTATGTTAGTGTGTGATTTGATAGTAGAGAGGTGCTGTAATTAACAATCTTGTGTGTTTCAGCTCTCGTGTATCAGAGAAAGTGAGAGAAACGCTTGGTCTTAGTTGTGGTTTTGTGGAAAATGGATTATGATTTGTGGAATGTTCATATCATTCATCACATAGATCGGGAAATGGATAAAAGATAGTAATGAAAATGAGTTAACAAATTATTAGAAACGAATTGGCAAAGACACAGTTGAAAGATTAAAGAGAAAGGATGATGCTTAACAGATGTCTTAGGGGTGCCCAGAATTTATAGGCAGTTTTTTTTATCTTAGACCCATGGTTTTGGTCACTATTAGTGGGAGAAATCACATGTGTATGGTTGATACTGGACCTAAGTACTAACAGTAAACACCCCTCTCAAAATTTCATCAAATACTGTATCTGTTGTGTGCTTCTCTGGAAATACAGAAGAGTGGCTGCTTTCAAGAGATGTTCCATGTATGGAACAATCTGCATTTTGGACATTCTTTGACTCATGTCCGACAAACTGATAACACCAGACAACGTGCAGCTGACATTTCCAGAGGGAACACGCTGCATCAGATGGCACAGAACCTGGGGACTTTGAGTGGCTCCTGTTCAGCTGAGCAACAGGCTGAAAAATGGATGAGAACAATACCAGATTTCTCTAACACATCTCCTTGTGAGTTGGATCCAGCTGGGATGCCTGGATTAGCATCAAATGGCTAATGACCTACCTTGGACAAGCCTCACGGTACACTGAACTATGAACTGTGTGGTGATGAGAAGTATGATGAACGATGGGACAGTCTTCAGACACTGTAAGGAGACTGGAGATTACTCAGTTGTGGAAGACTGGATCTGAAGGAGTGAGAGAGTTGCACTGTGCATGCTTCGTAAGGTATCAGCTCGACATGTGAACGTCTCTGTGGTGGTGAAGTGAAAGTTTGGGTCTTATGATCAAATACTGCCAGAGAATGGGTGTCCACACAGAACCATCTGTTATCTCACTTGTATAAATTTAGCTAATACTAAATTTGTGGGGCTTCTAAATTTCAAAATCTGTTTACCTTCAAGGGAAAACAGTTCGCTAATTCTGGTTTGCTGCAAAACATTTTTTTGAATCACAATCAATTTTTGATCATGTCCCTAAAAAACTCTTGACATATTTACTATTGTCACAAGGGGTGGTATTTCTTTAGTATTTAGAATGACATACTGTTAGCAGCAACATTTTCTGATGATGTGAGGAAAGCTACTGAGATTGAGCTCCAGCATTTGTTTGTGTAACTTTTATAAAAAGAGTTGTATTTTCCACAGGTCCAAAACTGACACCATATCAAAAATGTTTTATTCTGAATCATTCTAAACCTGTAAACATTGATGGAGGTTTGTAATTGATAAATTTTAGCTAAAATTACATTCCTGATTTTAACTGCAAACTGACTCCTCTGAGAAGCCTGATTTTAGCTATAAACTATGCATCTTTGCTGGAGTGGACAGAGGATGTAGACATAATATAGTTTGATGCAGGTATATTTCAGGGTTCAAAATTGTCATTATTATTATTTTCATTATTATTATTTATTCTAAATGTTTGAACATAATGAAATGGATGATATCATCCTGTTAAAAAGGGGGAAAGGTACATCAGAGAGGAAAATTGTGATGTATTTTAGTTTAAAATTAGACTAAACTGAAATAGGACATACCATACATAATGTAAAGTTATTTCTTGATTTCTGAACTGTTAGATAAATCATATACATTACAAGTAATGATATGTACAAAAAAAAGAGATAATTGTGTGAATGGAAACTTTTAAAATATCATGTGAAGGAACCAGGAATAAAGTTGTTTAATGATGGATAAAGTTAACACAGCGAGACTGGCACATTGGTGACCTCTGTTGTGGGATTGAGAGGAAAACTGGTATGGGCTCAATCATAAATTTGGTGCGATGTATCATTCAGGATCTCAAGGGCTCATGGAATAACCTAACAAAATACTGAAAAAGGATTGTCTAAAGTCTGCGCAGACACTAAATTAAAATAAACTGGAGTTTTATTCACAGTATTGTTTAATATGAGATCCACCTCAAAATGCTACTTTGATTTTGAGTCCACATGAACTTTTATTTGTAAGAAAAATGCATTGTTTTTTATTGTGTATTTTGAATCTTTTATTGTCTTTTATTTATAAGCATTATTGTTTATTACTTTTGAAGCTCCTGGGAACAACAGGTTCCTATTATCTGGGATACTAGTGACTGTTAAAAGAATGGGAATGTTAGTTTTAATGGCCATGCACATGCAAACACGACGGAGAACTGGACTAAGTTTATACCAAGTTCTGTGCGGATGATCGCCCCGGACTGGACTGACCCCACTCAGGTGAAAGGTTCTTTCCACAAACATGTGTGAAAGTAATTTGAAACAGTTGTCAAAGGACAGCTAACCAGACAGCAACCAGCTCAGAGGGCAGAGGTCAGAGCTGTAGTAGCAGCTCTTCATTGGGTCTTACCTCCTGACCTGAGAGAAAAAATCAGATCTGAAATTGTGGAAAATATTGGATGTAACCCTAAAACAAAATTGGTGATAATCTGTGCACATACAAATTTGAATTGGTTTGACGCATTACTGATCGTTCTGATGTCTATGAGGAGCTTAGTTAATTTAGGGACAGGTTTCACTCCATATGAGCTGCTGATTGGATGACAGTTCCCTGGACAGCGAGGGAGGACACGACAAGTGAGTATAAAGCACATTTTGTTAACCTGTCAGTTCTAGTAACAGGTTTTGCTGAGGGAACACCTGGAGACCAGAACAGCCCTCACACTGCCCCCTGTGTGTTGCTGAAAGTTATAAAGAGAGAGTGGGAGGAGCCAAGGTGGACAGGACCATTGCAGGTCACTGAGAGAAGCTCACATGTGGTTCCATTGCAGTCAGTGTTCTGCTGCTGAGAAGCCCAGTCAAGCTCTGACCGAGGTCCGGGCCTGGCTGCGCCCTGAAGGGTCAACAGGGACAACCCCAACAAACTGAGTATCCTTTTTGCTGAAAGGAAGGACCACCTCGCCACCGGAAAACAAATACACATAAAGCACACAATTTAGCTGAAGTCAGAACAGATTTATATAGAGACTTTTAAACACACACAAAGAGAACTTGGGGGTCCTAGAGATGCAAATTTACCCACCAATTAACTAAGAACCCTTCACCTGGGAGGTGCCTCTCAACTCTTCGCAGCGCAGACTTGCCCGCCAAGGGATGCAAATTTCATTGTCTTTATTTTCCTGCATCTAAAGGGGTGCATGTGAGATATAGAACATCTTGAAATACATCAGAGAAAATTAGGGTTCTATTCATTTTTATTATCATTCATAAGGTTTCATTTAGAGTTATAGTTTTCATTTAAGTAGTGCAGTATTGTTAAATAAGTTTCACTGGGGATTAGTAGGATGACAAAAATGTTGTTCCTTAAGGATAGATAGAAGGTGTTGGCAGTTTTGGAAATATTTCTGTTGTAGTTTGTGGGATTATTTTTCTGTATGGGCATAAGCAGGCTGGTGGTGGTCTCTTAAGAGAGACCAAAAGGGGGATTGTGGAACGCTTTATTTAACATTCGATTATTATATCTTTATCTGATTTGTGTTTATCACCATTTTATATTTAGCCACCATTTTAAAAGCTTTAACAAATAGTTGTTTAGTTTATCTGGAAAGAGAGAGATAGGTGTTAGACACTCTGGAAGGTGAGCAACGGACGTGCCAACCAGGAAGGGGGAAGGAGTTGCCCTTTGACCTCCAGAAAAGGGAGGCAGTGATCCACCCTCTGGAGGAAGGGGGGCCTAGTAATAAGACCAGACAAACATACTTTGTCTCTTCAGACAATCCTGGGGTGATGGCTTGACTAGTTTTCAAGGTGATCTGTATCTCATTCCCATTGATCGTCTCCCAGATGCATCTGGTTTTATTATTGCATGAATATTGACTAATGGTGTTTGAATAAATGTGTTAAACTTTAAGGTAAGGTCTTTCCCAACAACCAACTTGTGGAGGTAAAGGTAGATACCTCAACAATAGTTAACGTTGCCACCATATTGGATGTGGCAAAGTGGAGCGATCGGAGAAGATTCCTCATTCATGTTCTGCGTGAAATTATAGTAACAGGTTTACAGTCCAAACCAGAGCTGATGGCATTACGTTTTACTTTCCATCCCCTTTTGCCAACATTCCTGCTTTAGTGTGTGATCATAGCTATTTACCAACCCGCTTTCGTGGTCTTGTGGACAATGCACTGGTGTACATTTATATATATATATATATATATATATGTGTGTGTGTGTGTGTGTGTGGATATATGTATGTATATATTGTGAATGTATATAGGTTCATTAATGCCCCCTCTATAGATATAGATACATGTTCAATACCCCCACTCACTGTATAAATATATTAGTGTTCATCGATTTGAATATGAAAACTGTTAATCAAAATCAGTTAAATGAGAATGTTTGTGCTCTTTATTCAGAAAATCCACATTGCATCTACATTTCAGGATGTAGTTTTACAGACACAGATTAAATGTTAAATAAATATTCCTATATTTATCATCACAGTAATAGTGTTTCACATGTTAGTAGGTCTAAAGACTCAAAAGAATACATGTTGGATTGGTGCTTACCATAAAAATTTAAGGAGTAAACAATTTTTAGTAATCACGTTAAAAGTTACAAACATTGTCTTTGGTGTCTGTTTGTTTTCCAAATATATTAGTGTGTGTAAATAACAGGCATTAACTTAAAACACTTTGTAGAACGGTGCTTCATGAAGTTCAGTCTGTTTCCTTGTATTAGTTAAAGGGCAGGTCTGCCACATCCAATATGGCGGACGTTCTGACGCTCTGGGACAGAGGAGGCAATCATACATTTTATTACAGTATTCAAAAGAAAGTTGCCTATAATTAAATTGACAGTAAGTAATCACCATAAGTAATGACATACATTTGTATACTTAAATAAATATTCTTAGGCTATAAAATTAAAAAAATTACCCTGGTATCTTCTCTTGTGTCTTTCATAACTCTTTCCATTTTGAAACTTCCGCCTTTTGGTGCAGTCCTTTGATTTACTGCTTGTGATTGGCTGTTTTTCATCGAACTGAACATAGTATGTACAAGGCATGCTTTGATTGGATGAAAAAGGCCAGTCTGTGATTGGCTGGTGGTGTGGCTCATTTACATACAACTTAAGGTTGCAAGCGCAGAGAGAGCCGGACGAGCGAGCAGCTTGTCAGAGCCAAGCGTGCGAGCAGAGAGAGCCAAGCACGCAGGCAGTTTGTCAGAGTTGAGCGATCTGTGCCCTCAAATCAGTGTTGCTGCGCGCTCCACCTGGTGGCACAAAAATCATGCCATAATCTTACAGTACTTTAAAACTGTGGCATGAATGGTAGTTGGTGATATGGATTCCTTCAAGAAATGCTAAGCTTTTAATTTAAAGTTTTCTTCTGTGAAAAGACATGATTTTCACATGATAAGTCCCCATGTTTTTTTTCATTATGGGCTTCTTGATAGAACATCTGCTAAATAGCTCAAATCTTAACCTGGTCAACTAATATTTAGAAAAAACTTTTAAGTGTCCTAACATTTGACAGCATTTCTCATCTCGCATTCAGTCTTTTTCACTTACTGTTACACAAAGCAACAGAATATTTACGAAAAATTTAAATTTTTGGCTTGATTATTTTAATTACACAAAATTGGACTTGATTAAGGGAAGTCCTTAAAGAGATGCTGTTGCCACATTTCCTAATTTTAATTTGATTGAAGAGCTGCAACTAAATGACTGTTTTTCTGGAAGCTGATTGTTGCACAGGTTGGACAGGTTGGGAGGACAAACAAAAATTAATAGTAGGTATGAAACAATGCATACCTTTCACTGTGATAGATACACCCATCAGTGCTTCCCGCAGAGCACTTCTCTTTCTCCACCTTCCGTCCTCAATGTTGTACATCTCCACCACCTTAAGGGGACTCTGGTCCTCTCCCACCCCTCCTACAACCAGGATCTGCTTTCCGAGCACTGCCACAGCTGCCCCAGCACGTGGTGTGGGCATCGGGGACAAACTAATCCACCGATCACTCTGCAAACAAGGAATAGAGGAAGATGGTCAGCTGGCACAACTTTTTAGTGATTTTAAGACTTTTTTCCTAAATATTCAGAAAATTCAGTTCTTTTACCGAATATAAAAGTATTTATGTTGTAAAATTAGTTTTTAAAAAATAAAAATCATATTTGACACAAAACAGACAACTCAGCAAAGCATGGCAGCAAATTGGGGCCACTCAGACTGTTTCGGTCCCTCTGTTCTGTCAATTTAGTTACTTTTGGTGTGGTTTTTTTGAGTTATTATTGTCTCTCCGTTTAGTTATCTCCTTGTGTTTCTAGTCACTTCTACTCAGCCAGTTCTGTTTCACAGCCCCACTCTCAGCTGATCCCCATTGTCATTTGCCCAGGTGTTTTGGTTCAGCTCATCAGCTCTTGTCCTCATTTTCTCCTGTTTTCCACTCCTTGGTGAGCAGTCACTTATGTGTTTTCAGCCCTGTCTGATTTATCTCCGTGTCTCCTGGTATTCTCGTGTTCTGTAAATTCCTCTGCCTCACCAACTTGTTATTTTTGTTGAAATTTTTGAGTTCCCTTGAGCTTTCGGCAATTCAGTCTGCACTACTATTGTAAAAACACACTCTTAATCCTGACAACTGTTTCATCATCCCTTAAGTAAAAGAACCTCTGTAATGTTTGAATATTTCATAAATCAGTGTTAGATGGCTAACCTTATGCTGTTTTGTTAATGATTAGAGTTTTACAAGCTTCTGGCAATGGATCTCTTGTACTTGACCTGTGTGAAATAATTATCTTTGCCAAGGATGTTATGTTTTCAGTGGTGTTGGTTTGTTTGTTTGCTTTTTAGCCAATTGTGTGCAGGCCAAAGTGTTTACACTGTTCAGACTGTGTAGAACAATGATCACCAACAAAATTTGCAAAAATGTTTTTGTGCAGACTGTATGTAGGCATGCCTTTGATATTATACTAATGCCCCCTGGATGCCTATCTAGGGAGGTGTTCTCAAGCTGCTACCCCTGCGACCTGTTACATGACATGTCATGCCATATTATAAGATGTCACACTCAGAGTATGTGTTGTGAATCAGCTACTACTACATCAAATTTTAGCCCAATATCTGTGAAGAAAATTTTTTTTTGACTGACCTTTTTAAACTACATTTTAAAAGGACATCAAGAACATACAAGGGTCATCATTTATAATTTATAATAGGGACCTAGTAGTTTTAGACAGTATTTTTTGGAATGAGATGCTAGTGTTTTAAAGTTTTCAAACATTTAAATGTTTGAACATCAAAGAAAAAGGAAAAACCTTAATTCCTTCATCACAAAACACAAAATTCAATAAAATTAGGTTAATTCGTAAAACCTAATATTACAAATTTTGTCCATAAGGAACTTTGCAAATAGAATGACAAAACATTGGCTCCAGCCAACAGGTTGTTTCTAACCTCAGGTGAATAGAGCTCCAATGAAGGGCAAGGTCTTCCAGCAGCATCGCAGCCCCCTAACATGTACATCTGTTCCCCCACCTCAGACAGGGAGTGGTAGACACGCCCGCTAGACAGTCGTGCAAGGCTCTGCCAGTGAAATTCATTGGCATTAGGCACTGCCATGACCTAAACACCAAGATGTGGGACTAGAGGACAGAATAATAAAAGTGAACTGAAAAGGTGGAAGGGAGGGGACAGCTGGCAGTGTTAGATTGGGGGTCAGAACGAAAAGGGGGCTGAAGCAGTGGTAAGCAGTGGGGGGTGTCAGATCAGTTTAAGGTCAGCCTGAAGCCTTGTCTTCTCTGGAGGGTTTGCCACCTCACTCAGGCTCCTGCAAAACAGAGAGGACAAAGCAACAATCATCTTAGTAACATACAACATCCATATACCGTAAATCAGAGCACAACTTAAAACTGAATTAGTTGAATGAATTTACTATTCAAACTGTGGTTCAAGGTGTGTTTTAAGGTGCCATATAAGACAAAATCACGGTGTGTTAAAAGTCAGAGAATAAAAGTGTGTTTTTAAAAGAGATCTAAAAACAGGAAGCGAGGAGGCCTGTCTGACACTCAGGGATAAATTGTTTCAGAGCTTTGGAGCAACAACAGCAAATGCTCTGTCACCTCTGAGCTTCACCCTAGTTTTGGGGACTGTCAGCAGTAACCGATCAGCTGATCTTAGGGATTGCGGTGAGTAGTAAGGCTGAAGCAACTCAGATAGATATGGTGGGGCAAGGTTGTGCAAGCATTTAAAAACAAATAACAGGAGCTTAAAATGAATTCTGTAGTGCACAGGGAGCCAATGAAGGGTCGCCAAGATGGGAGTGATATGCTCGTGCCTACTGGCCCGAGTTAACAAGCGAGCAGCAGAGTTCTGCACAAGCTGCAGACGGGCAAGAGAGGTCTGTATAAATTAAATGAGTATAAATGAATGAACTGTGTAAACCTCAGAATACAGCAGCTCCCCTGTTACCCAAATAAACATTAATTTTAAGCAACGGTATTGGTTATATAAGGTATATAGGTTTTCTCAGAAAAAATAGTATTGCTGTAATGCAAAATAAAGTGTCTGCAGTTTTTAGACACAATTTGCATTTTAACTAATTTACAATCTGGTTTTAGAAAACAGAACAGCACTTTTACTGCCACTTCAAAGGTTAACATTTTCTCACTAAAGCACTTGATTGTAGAAAATATTGTGTTGACTTGTTCATCAACTTGTCTAAGGCAGTGGTTCCCAACCCTGGTCCTCGAGGAACACTATCCTGCATGATTTCATTGTTTCCTTGCTCTTCAGCAGGCCTTCAAGTTCTGCAGAAGCTTGTTAATCACTGTCATTCAATTTTACTTCAATAACTCTATTGGTCACAGAAAGATTTAGAAGAGGCCATTGCTCAAAGTTGTGTTTAATTTGTTTAAGCAAAGAGAGAGAAAAAAAGTCTTATTAATATTAAGCACTGTCTCAGCTATGTACATTCTAAGAAAGACTGAATGGATATCTTGAATGGCAGATTATTGAGTGGATACCCTATTGTCTCTCTGTTAACAGCAAATACCTATTTTTTCCAGGATTAAGTTTGTAACCAGAAATTTTACTAATTGAAAAATATGATGCTACTGGTCTCAAGAGCATCCCTTATCCATGACATGCAGGTGAACAGCTGAGTCTTGTCCAGAAGTGCTGCATCTCCTGTGTTGATCCATGTGTCTGTGGAGAGGCTGTTTAGATTCTCTTGTATAGAGGTCTGAACTCTCTTCCCTGTTCTGTGATGGGTTTTCTACACTTCCTGGCTGATTTGACAAATGCCTAGGCTATCCACAGGTTTGCGGAGTGTTTTTGGATGTGTTTGTGTTCCCTTTTTTTCTTCTATCCCAGATGGGAAGCAAATCATCTCCAACAAAAGAATAGAATCCATTTGCTTTTTTATTTTTTGTGTGCGTGCGTGTGTGTGTTTTCACATGTACTTGTATATTTATTCCCTTTTACAATGAAGCCAAATTACTCTGAGTAAAAAAAAAAAGGCATTTCGATAAATAGCTAAGGTTTTGATTTTGATTTGCTTCTTGAATTAACCCCTTTCGGAGTTCCTTACTCCTCAACAAAACCCAATATAAAAAACAGTCTGGCAGTAGAATGTGTTGCTACCAAAAATACTTTACCTATGAAATTACTTCAGTATTTTTAATTTCATTCTGATATTTACACTGATAGCACTTTTAAACAAAGTATATACAGCCTTTTAAAGTAACATATTACAATGCTATTATCTCTCTAAGAAAACTAAAATACAGAAGTGTGTGTGACACTTCAAAAAGAATTAAGAGGGTAAGCAGTGACCAGGTGTTGCTCATCAAATTAATTGATTAACTGCTTAACACAGAAGTGTGAGCACCTCAGCAATTGCAAATGTTTTGTCACATTATTAGTTTTTAAAAACTATTGATTGTATATCATATAGACCCTAAAACTATCATAGAAATATGACAATTATCATATATCTGGCAACACTGGTGATGGGGCTGGAGAAACTGATTGATATACAGTATGTCCAAACTACATAAAAAGTCCAAATATACATCAGTTTTGGCATTTCAGTGAAAAAAAACTCTTGGTTTTATCGACGTGAACACACATATCACCAGCTAGACCATGTGCTCGCCATGCACCCCCTGCTCTTGCGTGCATGTTTGCCAATCACAACAAACACACCCATCTTAACACCTCCACCCCACCCCCCAAGCGAGAAAGCACACTCTAATTCAGCACATATACTGGACACAAACATAAACACAATACTTTTGCTTTTGCTCCCATTTTTCATTTGCTAAACTCAAAGATCTTAGACTGTTTCTATGTATACAATAGGCATTTTTCTCTCCAATTTACAAAATTTGTGTAAATCTGTGTTAGTGAACATCTACAGCTCATACTTTCAGATTCAGCCTCAGTCAAGATGGCTGCCACACTAATCAACCTTAGGGAAAACAAAATTGGCTATAACTTAGACTGTTTTTCAGATATTGAGCTGAAACTTAGTGTGGTAGTGGTTGAGATTATTTTGCAGAACTTTTAAAAAAATTTCAATAAACAATTCAACTCTGTCTGGCAAAATATCTCATGAACCACTGAGTAGATTTTATTAAAATCTAAAATTGATTAATATTTGAAGCCAGCTCAATTCAAGTTGTCCACCACAGCCAATCGACATCAGAAAATACAGAAATGACAATGATTTAGTCAATTTTACAGATATTGACCTAAAATATGGTGTGTTATAGGTGACAATCATTCACAACACATACTCCAAATGATACACATTGGGCATAATCTTTACTTAAAACCTTACAATTAACTGTCTGTTAGCAAAATATCTCATTTACCACTGGGTGAATCGTAATGAAACTCTCAGAAAGTAATCATTGTATGTACATCTGCAGCTCATTAACTTTTGAAGTCACCCCAATTTAAGATGGCCATCACAGCCCATCGCTCTGCAATAGGTTAACCCTGAAGCCTGACTATGTAATAGCCAGATAAACTGCTTAAAAGACTTTACACGTCTTCATTTTGCATGTTCAAATTTCATGTTTAGATGTCAAAAAAGGATAGTACACAAAGGAAGTGCTAGTGAAGTGTTAATTGCATAAAAACAATCACAAAATTGAAAAAAGTATGAAACACTTCAGCTTTTGTTGCACTCTACTGTTGTTTGCTCAGGTTCTGGACAGTAAGTACAAGGTTAAAAAAAAAAAGTTAACAAGTCCCAATACATAATTTTGTCCCTGTAGGTACCTTGTAAATGCTTTGAAAGTGCCTTTAGGTACCCTGTAAGTACCTCGTAAGTACCCAGAGAGATCTGGTGACTGTGGAGGCCATTCAAGTACAGTGAACTCATTGTCATGTTCAAGAAACCAGTCTGAGATGATTTGCGCTTTATGACATGTCACATTATCCTGCTGGAAGTGGCCATCAGAAGATGGGTACACTGTGGTCATAAAGGGATGGACATGGTTAACAACAATACTCAGATAGGCTGTGGCATTGACACAATGCTCAATTGGTACTAATGGGCCAAAAGTGTGCCAGGAAAATATCCCCCACACCATTGCACCACCACCACCAGCCTGAACCATTGATATAAGGCAGGATGGATCCATGCTTTCATGTTGTTGACGCTAAATTATGACTCTACCATCCGAATGTCGCAGCAGAAATCAAGACTCATCAGACCAGGCAATGTTCCAATCTTCTATTGTCCAATTTTGGTGAGCCTGTGCGAATTGTATCCTCAATTTCCTGTTCTTCGCTGACAGGAATGGCACCCGGTGTGGTCTTCTGCTGCTGTAGCCCATCTGACCCCAAGGTTCGATGTGTTGTGCAGTCAGAGATGCTGTTCTGCATATCTCAGTTGTAACGAGTGGTTATTTGAGTTACTGTTGCCGTTCTATCAGCTCAAAACAGTCTGGCCATTCTCCTCTGACCTCTGGCATCAACAAGGCATTTACGCCCACAGAACTGCCGCTTACTGGATATTTTCTCTTTTTCGGACCATTCTCTGTAAACCCTAGAGATGGTTGTATGTGGAAATCCCAGTAGATTAGCAGTTTCTGAAATACTCAGACCAGCCCGTCTGTCACCAACAACCATGCCACATTCAAAGTCACTTAAATCACCTTTCTTCCACATTCTGATGCTGCAGCAGATCGTCTTGGCCATGCCTACATGCCTAAATGCATTGAGACTGTGAGGATCTGGAGTTTGTCTCTTTCCCCATTGGGCGGTGCAACTAACTCTCCTTCCCCAGCAGCAGTTGATTGCCCTTGATGAGCAGCTCCTGCATTTAAGCCTCCGGCTGGTTCCAGATCACCGCTGGAGCATCAAGCCTACTGGGTTAGAATCACAGCCACCAGGTTCTAACCTCAAGCCTAAGTCTATGATAACCTTGTTGATGTTTGTTTCCTACTTCAGGTTAAATTGCTCAACCTTGGTGACCACTACCTGTCTGGAACTTACCTGTTGGGAAGACTGGACAAATTTACCTTTTGCCGGATCGCTGGACTCCTTACCTCCTGGATTGCCTCTGGATAACACTGCCTCGCCTCAGCGCCACGATCATTCCTCGAACCTGTAAGAGAAGAAACAACCACTCTCCATTCCTCCAATACTTAAACAAACTAATCCTGTACCTGAGACTCACCTTGCTCCTCCTTGCCTTTTCAGATTCTTCCTGGTTGCCTCTCACTGTGAATACGTGCACCTGTAAATAAAATCACTTACCTTTTTACTCAAGTGTCCGTGTCTGGTTTCGGCTCCGCTCTCATGACTAAAACTCTGGTTCATGTCAGAGTTGCTGCCAAATGATTGGCGGATTTGACATTTGCATTAATGAGCAGTTGGACAGGCGTACCTAATAAAGTGTCCGGTGAGTGGATTTTGTTTGTTTAAAAAATCCTTTTGGAAATCCAAATTAATCTTGTTCTTTGTTTATTAATGAAGTTATACATCTAAAACCCCATAAGTACCCTACAGGTACACTGTGAGTACCCGATATGCATTCTGTAAGTACCCTGTAAGCATCCCACAAGTACTTTGTTATTACCTTACAAGCACTTCAAAAATACTCTGTAACTACACCGTAGTGACATAAGTAACCTGTAAATCTCCAGTAAGGACCCTGTGAGAAACCTTGTAGGTGTCCTTTAAGTATCCTGTAAGTACTGTGTAAGCGTCCTGTAAGTATCCTGTAGGTGTCCTGTAAACACCCTATAAACATCCTGTAAGTACACTGTAAGTATCCTATAGGTACCCTATAAGTACCTCCAAAATACCCTGTGGGCGCCCCATAGATGTCCTGTGAGCATCCGATACAGATCCCTAAAAGGACCCTTTATGCATCATTTAAGTGCCCTGTAGTTTCCCTATAAGTACTCTGAAAGTACTTTGTAAGTTCCCTAAAGTATAATGAAAGTACCCTATAAGTATCCCATAGGTACCCTGAAAAAACCCTTTAAGCATCATGTAAGTGCCATGTATGTACCCCTAAATTACCCTGTAAGTAACCGGTAAGTACACTTAAAGCAACCTGTAAGTACCCTAAAAAAAATTTGTAATTACCTCACAGGTACCCTGTTAGCACCCCATAGGTTCTATGTAAATATTATATAAGTACCCTGTTAGTACCCAATATGTATTTTAAGCATCCTTCAAAGACTGCATAGGTACCCTGTAAGTATCCCATATGTATCCTGCAAGTGTTGTGTGTATTAGACTATCTTGTGTTAAGACTAACCTGGTTCTACTGAAAACATTTGTTTAACTATCACATTAACAAGCTCTGGTATGGTTTCTATGCATTAGATTAACTGAGTCACTGATCCAGTTTTATCTTCTCTCACAGAGTAATGCTAATGTCTTACTGCACATTTTTAAAAGTCTAGTAACGCAACGTTGTGGTCCACAACACAAACTACCATGCTCTAAATAAAATACTTTAGCAGCAGTGATCATCCACTTTAAGTCACCCACCTTTTTCTTTCATCACACAGCACTGCGTTTGTGTCAGTGGGATTCGAAGTCTTCTCCTTTTGTAAGCTTTCATCCTCTCATGAAAAGCAGTTGTAGTCTAGTAGACTCGCATTGATGTGTCATCTCTCGTGTTTAACTTCCATCCTTGTTGCTGTGATGTAGGGCGCTGCTGTTGTTAGGTTTTTCTTTCCCTGTCATCTCTCAAGAGCTTTCTTTTTCCTGTGTGAAACCCACTTCTCCTGCCTACATACAATTCCCAGAGTGGAACGGGGGAGGAACTGTATCATTGATGTGAGAGGAAGCATCCAGAATAAACCCACAATGCTTTGCGAGGCTAATTCTGACTACATCAGAAACGATATCGCTTTAAATGCAGCTTGTATCACAATCTTCTGTGACACGCAGCCTCTGAGCAAGTCTAATTATTATTGCCAGAGTCAGGTGGCTTTTAAGGTCACAAAAAGGAGGTTGTTGTAAAACTGGAGTGCTGTGATTTAAAACATTCTCTCAGCACCTTGTCCTTTTTAACCATGTGCAGCCTCCACTTCAAAAAGTCCTCCCCCTCTCTCCTATGTGTCTGTCTGTGTCCGTTTTATTGCTGTGCTTCATCTACCTGTCACACCTTTCATCACCCCGCAGACGCAAGAATAAAGGGTAGAGGCTGAAGATAAAAAGGACTGTCCTGCAAAATAAAAATTTACCCCCTTTTTGTTGCATTCAACAATAGGTTGCCATAGCAACAATTGGTCTTTTCTCAAGAGCTTTTCTTGTACATATCATTTGCAGGGTTTCCCCCAGCAAGGGTATGTGCGCCAACAGTGACGCAATCGCACTGTCACCGCCCCTGCGCGAAGGTCCCGCGCGGTGTCACGTCATGAACATTTTGTAAATAGGCGAGGACCCCGTGCGCCGCACTCCATTCAAAATGGACCATTTCGCTCTAGGGGAGCTGGTTTGTCTGTATCAACATTTATATGATCCCTCTATGAGAGATCACAAAGATAATCAAACGGCTCAAAACTCACGGAAGGAGATTACTGCTGCAGCCGATAAAGAAGAGTGTTTCTAGAAATATTTGTTCTATGATGAGTGAATCACAAGTAAAGCAAATAAATTAATGAAAGTCAAACTGAATGCTTTAAGTTTAAACATTCTCACTGTATCACAGCCAGAAACACAATAGCTCTTCCACCTGAATACGTGCAGCCATATTTGATGTGAGAACCATCTGCTCTCTTTTTTTTACCATATTTCCGCTGGTTACATAGCGTACTGCCGTCTTTTTGGAGAATACTGCACCGACCTAAGTGCCAAGTATAAATGCCTCCACCACATGCTCAGGTCTGCGTGCTGTTTGCGGAGTCCTGCAGGACTCTAGTAAGCGCCGAGGCCGATCCACCTTCAGCCACTGCTGGAGTTAGCATGTCACTGGAGCTACAGCAAAAAACATATCGAGCGGGTTTAACCAAAAATGGTTGGTTGAGCTGAAATTCAGCAGGTGGCTTTACAAGACCGAATATTGTAAGCGTATGTTGTACTTAGTGAAAATATTAATATTATGTAAGTTAATTTATCCTCCACAAACATTTAATGCCAAAGTTCTAAGCAAAAAAGTTTGCAGAATGACTCCCATCTTCTACCATACCTTTTACTCCAAAAGTTAGTTTGTTGTATATGTACATCCAATGATTACTTTTTAAAAGTTTCAATAATATCTAGGCTTTGTGTGGGGTTTTCCTTTGTTTTGGTTTTGTGTTCTGGATGTGTTTGTTTCTGTTTGGATTCTGTCTTTGTCGCTCGTGTTCATGTTTCATTCACTCTTCCTCAGTCACTCTCTCAGTTTCCCTGCCACACCCATCTCCACCTGCCCGTGATTATCCCCACACACCTGACTCCACTTTCCTCATCATCCTCTGTGTTTAAAACCTGGTCATGTCCTTCCATACTCTGCTGGTTCATTGTTTGTTGTTGCTCATAATGTATGTCTCTGTGCTCCTGGTTTTCTGTCTCTGTGCCTGTTCCTGTGTAAGTCGCTCCGTTCCATATGTTCTCGTCTGTGTTGTTTATTTAGTCTTTGCTGCCACGTCAGCTTTTTGTTTTTGTTCTGTTTATTTTTTACTTTAATAAATTAGTTGTTTAATATGAGCCAGCACTCTGGGATCGCCTTTATCTCCACAAATCCTGACACTTTGGTTGATAAGATATTTTGCTAACAGACAAATAGAGTTGACTCTAACAATAATTAGCAAGGTTTTAGGAACAGATCTTGAGCAATCCATTTGCTCTCAGACCACAAGTCAAGATGACTCTCAGGTACTACTATCTATCCACTATCTATAATTTAACTCATTACTTGTAAAATTGACTGAGTTATAGTCATTGTTGTCTTTTCTGTAGTTACTTAGCTGTGGCATACATCTAAAGTTGGACTGACTCCAAAGCTTATTTCTGGTTTTCTTTACGGTTCTTATACATTTTATGTAATCAATGATCTGCATTTTGCCAGGTTAGGTTATTACAAAGAAAGCCCCCAAGTAATGTTGAGCTTTAAAGAAAAAATTTCAGGCACCTTTCAAAATTTCCTCAGAAACATTAAAATTTTGTTTTGCATAATAACAAGTGTAATCATAGATGTCCATTTCTAAATTTGGGTACTACCACGTTGTGTAGAAGTTGTATAACTGAACTAAGTGATGTCCTCCAATGATGCTGCTTGTGTCAGCATAAGTTTGAGGGGTCCACTAAAAGATTTAGATTATGATAACCAACCCTCATTTGACCCTCTTCAAGGAAATTTAAATTTTCCACTGAATTTTAAAATTTACCACCCTACCCAGAGTTAGGTCTAATTAAAATCCATTTATGTAATCTGTTCTGTTCTGTTCTGTTTTGTCAGTCTCCATTGTCTCAGTTTTTGCACCACAGATGTATCCTGCAACAGCTCTATTCAGCAGTTCCAGTATCTTTAAATCACAAATTTGGCCATCAGACTGTGTGAGAAATAACAGCTACTGAAAATATTAATGCTGTGTTAAAGTTTGAAACAGTAGAGAAGATTCTGTGTTGCACAACTGAAGGGCAAACTAGTAAAGATGTTAAAATGCATACTCTATAGACATGTTTTTATGAATTCACAATGACTGGCATTTTGATTTCTAGTACCTCAACTCACTTGTTTCTATAGAACCATAATTAGATTCATGGGTGTCAGAAAATAGCAGCACAGCATTGTCTCTTTATGCATTTGATACCCTAGCATATGCACTGTGATCCCCAGTAATAGGAGATTGCCACATATTTATTGATCATGTCAAAATTCTATAGCATGAATGTAGCAACTTTAATATACCTCATGCACTGCAGATGTCTTGATAACAAAAGTCATGTAGCAGTGACCCAACTATTACATTTCATAATCTCATACTATGCTATGTAAATGCCCTATGTGTACTGCCACAGTTTTGTGATGTACTTGTTATGTACTTGAATACACAATATGCTGCCATTGTTTTTTTTCTGTATTGTTAGAGCTCAGTATCAGTGGAGTATTCCTTTGTGTTCTTGGTATATTTGTAATGTCTACATTGTGTTTTTTCAGTAGCACAGAGTGTGCCTGATGTGTACTGATACAAAATCAACAGTTTCTACTTATCATTCATTATAAAAAACATAGACGTGGAAGAAATTAATGTTGAAATTGTTGTTGTGGATTAGGTTTGGACTTTACCTGAAGAGAAACTGAGAAACAACAGAGAAGAACTAGTAAGAAGAAGAGCCAGAAGATGATGGGTGAGACCATGGCTAGATGCTGACAGAAGACTGATATTAAGACATTACCACAGTCTCATAGAAAAACTGAAACAAAAAGTTGCTGCTGAACATGACGGATAAACTGTAGCAACATTTTTGTATTTTGAGGTTTGCACTAAATGCATTTGTGTATGTTCTGTTACTTCTTGTCACTAGATAGCACTGCTGCAACAGCATGGGGCAAAGAAGCATGTGTTAAGAGCATAGAGGAAGACAAGAGTGTAGATTGGAGCCTTCAGTGCCTCTAGTGCTGACTGCAGAGCACTGAGTCCCTCCAGAACTTGCAGAACCTCTGGAGTTCCCTGAGTCTGCAGGCCCTGTTTCTGAGCCTGGGCCATCTGATTATGTTCCTGAGTTTGGGCCTTCAGTCCATGGACCTCCAGAGTTCCCTGAGCATCCAGAGTACCTGGAGGTTTACCAGGGTTCCACACTCATTTAGCCACTTGAACAACTGGGATTCGAGTTCTTAAATAAAAACCATAAGTTTAAAAAAAAATTAAAAAGAAAATTCTATTTTCATTTTGTTACATAATGCAGAACATACAAAAACATATAGAAAAGAAAAACAAAACAGAGTGACAGGTGACAACTTATCTTATTACCATCTTACTGTGTTTGGTTCCTGTAAATGTTTCTAAACAATGTCCATTTTTCCCACAGTTCTTCAGCTTTTGATTGTTGTAGTCTTAAAACGTATGTAAATCTCCCCACGTTATGGATTTCTTCCACAATGTCCATCCAGTTATTTAAGGTGGGGTGGGATGGGGCTTTCATGTGATGGCTTTCTTGGTCGCTGCCAAAAAAATTTAACCAAGTATCGGTCTTTACTTGGAATGTTACTTTCTGATAAATAACTGAAATACAGAACTTTACCTGCTCTGGGTAACTTATATCCTAGTATTTCTTTCAACTATTTACAAACATCATCCCAATAACATTTCAGCTTTATTGCCAAAAAATGTGAATAATCTACATTTTGTTCTCCACATATTCTCCAACATGGCTGCTGCACCAATAATGATCCTGTCAAATCATATTTTTCCAACAGAAAATTTACCATGTTCTGAAGTTAGTTTTACTCTGTTGAGTTACACAGATATCATACCATATGTCGTCAGTTATTTCCTTCTCCAGTTATTTTTCCCACTTTTCCTTTACATATAGCGTTGAAGTTTTCCCATTACCCATCAATCCTTGATATAACTTTGATACAAGCTTGTCTATTTTGTTCTTATATACATTCCCTAATATTTCTGTGATTTTGTTTGTTTACCTTGGGAGACCTGGTCTAATTTCCTTTTGGTAGTAATCTCAAGCTTGTAAACACATGTAGAAATCAAGTATTGCCTAATTAAATTCCATTTGTAAGATTCGAAAACTTTTAATTTTCCCCTCTTTTGTTAATTTCCCTAACATATTGTGAAGTTGGTATTGTCACTGGAAGGGACTGAAACAAATATAAAATTCTAGGTAATACTTTCATCTCAATTATTTCAATTCTAGCATTTAAATCAAGCATCAAAACATTCCACCTTTTCATACCTTCATAAATTTTCTGACTAAGAGAAATATAGTTAATTGTATATAGTTTATCTTGGTTGCTTGTAATTGTTATTCCTAGGTATACAATGGAATTTTTTACTCCGTTTAAATTTATATTTTTGGATAATTTCTGTTGTTTGGGTATAATTTAGTTACAGAATCTGAGTCTTTTCTATGTTTAATTTATATCCTGACAGGTGTCAGTAAAATGTAAAACAAGCAGCCTCGTCGTAAAACAACATGTGTCAGGTTGTAATGAATATTGCGAATGAAGTTGGTGGAGTTCTTGGATTTTTCAAGTCTTGTTTAACATGCTGCATTCCCCTAGACTCTGTGTCAGCCCAGTTCTCAGGGGCTCCATGTTGGTCTCCCGTCCACCTAGGAGAGACCTGTAACGGGGCTGTCTGCTCATACCTGTTACAACAAGGGTCGACGGTGATGCTTAACATTCACCCTCCCTTGGAGGGACAGAGGACTATGACTGCCCTGCACAGACCCCCTTTGAAGACCCTCCCACTTCTAAAAATGAGATAAAATTAAAAAATAAATAATTAAAATAAAATCATAAACTCTAAACTATATAATAAACAGCCCTGCACCATCCCGAGTTCATTTATGTGAGGATCTGGGTTTAGCTCCGCCTTTTGGGCGGCGCCACTAATCCTTACTCCACAGGTGTTCCAGATTCTACTGACGAGACCTTCCAACATTTAAGCAGCAGGCTGAGATCAGATCCTCGCTGGAGCATCGAACCTTCTGGGTTAGATTCTCCGCCTCAGCGTCTAACCTTGACTCCTGCTCCAAGTGTTAATTATGTTCTATGTCTTGCCTACGTTTTAGGTTTTGCCACGCCACGACTACATACCTTAAGGACAACTTACCTGGAACCATTCTGATACCTACCTTGCTGGAACTGGCTCGTCACTCCTGGAACTATCTGGAACCGCTCCTCCGCAACAACTCACCTCCTGGACCTGTAAGAAAACAAGAGTCATTATTATCACCACCTTGCAAACTTCTCTGACCAACATCGTACCCGAGACTCGTCCAGCTTCTCCTTATCTTACAGACTCCTCCGAGACCTGCCCACTGTATATAGCTTCACCTGTAAATAAAACTCACTTACCTTTATTTACGTCTCCGTGTCTGGTTTCGGCTTCGCTCTTTGGACAAACTATTCTGGGTTCTTGACAGTATGCTCCAGCCATACCAAAATGTCCAGAGTGGGTCAAAACCAGAACCATCAGTTTAAAGGGAATTACTTTTGTGTAAACAACAGGGTTCCGTCTTTGTCTACAAAACGCAGGTTAAAGCTGCGGATAGTTTACGTAGGCAAGAGATTCACCGCAAAAATGGCGGGGATCCGTACCCAGCCGGAACACATTAAGACAGCCTCAGAACTCGGCCGACACGATTCAATGATAAACGCTCTCTGTGAAAGACAACAATCAGAAATGGGCCGTCTAGACCAATTGACTCTATTAACTCAAGAAATTCACCAAAAATTGTCATTGCTAGTTCCTAGCACCGCAGATTCTTCTTCCGCATCCGTTTCCGCAACCGCGTCACTTCTGGCATTTACTTCCGGACATTTTCGCGAGGTTCCCTCGCCGACTCACGAACCTTTTTCTGAGGAGATTGGCAAATGTGCAGGGTTCCTCCTCCAGTGTTATTTAGTGTTCGCTCGTTCTCCGCAATCTTTTACCGATGGCCCGGCTAGGATCGCGTATATAATTGGACTCCTTCGCGACAAAGCATTAAAATGGGCAGAAGCTAAATACAGCTTTCGGGCTATCCGGTTAACCACATTCGACCAATTCATTGAGGATTTTGAACAGACTTTTGGGCTTAAATATACAGATACTGAAACAACTTAGAAGCTATGGAATTTAAGACAGAGTCCACGCTCGGTGGCTCAGTTCGCCATCGATTTCCGGACGTTGGCTGCTACTTCCGGATGGAATGAGTCAGCGCTAAACGGAGTCTTTATCCATGCGCTCCAAGAACCCCTCAAGGACCAGCTAGCGGGTTGGGAAGAGCCACGAGCACTGGACGACCTCATAGCCCTGGCCATACGTCTGGACAACCGCCTACGTGAAAGACAACAGGAGAAGAGGGACCGGACGACCGTCATCGGGCGTCACATTGTCACCACAGAGGCCGAACCAACAATCCAGAACATGGAACCAGAACCAATGCAGGTGGGGCGAGCTAGATTAACGGCAGAGGAGAGACTGAGGCGCTTAGAAGCAAGAGAGTGCTTTTATTGCGGTAATAGAGACCATTTTCGAGCCAAATGCCCCTATTTAAAAGGGAAGACTCACTAGGTAACCGAGGGGTACTAGTGAGTAGTCTCACACAACCTCTCGGATCACGATTTTTTGTTCATTCCACACTCCTAAATCATCAAATTAAGATTCCAGTCCACGCATTAATCGATTCAGGTGCCGAACAAAGTCTGATTTCCAAGGATTTAGTTGAAGAATTACAGTTAAAACTCACCCCATTATCTTCTCCCCTTCCCGTTATGGACATTTCCGGTCAAGTAATCACCAGAATCGCACACAAGGTTGCTAACCTTCAGTTTCTGGTTTCAGGGAACCATAGAGAGGAGGGGGATTTCTTTGTTTTTTCTGCACCTAACACTCAGATGATTTTAGGATTTCCTTGGCTGCAATTACAGGTGCTGGTCATAAAATTAGAATATCATGAAAAAGTAGATTGATTTCAGTAATTCCATTTAAAAAGTGAAACTTGTATATTATATTCATACATTACATACAAACTCATATATTTCAAATGTTTATTTCATTTAATTTTGATGAT
>NC_051433.1:27701286-27717411 GCF_001649575.2 Kryptolebias marmoratus | reverse complement strand
AAAATTAAACGAAATAAACATTTGAAATATATGAGTTTGTATGTAATGTATGAATATAATATACAAGTTTCACTTTTTAAATGGAATTACTGAAATCAATCTACTTTTTCATGATATTCTAATTTTATGACCAGCACCTGTACACAACCCAGTAATTAACTGGACAGAGAGAAGGATTGAATCGTGGAGCCTTTTTTGCCTACAGAACTGTCTCCACTCTGCACTACCATCGTCCAGCTCCAGGGATGAGCCCGAACAGACGACAGATTTAACTAAGATCCTGGTTGAGTATCACCATCTTGCCCCGGTGTTTAGTAAATCTAAGGCATTATCTTTGCCACCACATCGACCCTATGACTGCGCCATAGAGCTCATCCCAGGAGAAGCTCTGCCATCGAGCCGACTGTTTAACCTCTCTGGACCTGAAAGAGAAGCTATGAAGACGTACATTGAGGACTCCCTTGCTTCTGGTATCATCCGTCCGTCCACGTCACCTCTGGGAGCGGGGTTCTTCTTTGTGCAGAAAAAAGACAAGAGTCTACGTCCATGCATTGATTATCGAGGATTAAATCAGATCACCATTAAAAACAAGTATCCACTCCCTTTAATAGACTCAGTCCATCAACAACTTCATTCAGCCACCATCTTCACTAAACTGGATCTCCGGACTGCTTACCACTTGGTGAGAATCCGGGAGGGGGACGAGTGGAAGACTGCCTTCAAGACCCCTCTCGGACACTTCGAGTACTTAGTGATGCCATTTGGACTCACCAACGCCCCTGTAGTTTTCCAATCATTAATTAACGACATTTTGAGACACTTTCCAAACATCTCTGTATTTGTCTACCTTGATGATATACTGATTTATTCACAGGACCCTGCTCAGCATCAAAACCACGTTAAGGCCGTTTTACAAAGACTACTGAAGAATCAACTATTCGTCAAAGCAGAGAAGTGTGAGTTCAGTGTCACCACCGTTAATTTTCTGGGCTTTATTTTTGGACAGGGATATTACCAAACAGATCCAGAAAAGATCCGTGCTGTTGCCGATTGGCCCACTCCCACCGGTCGTCGCCAACTTCAGAGATTCTTAGGCTTCGCCAACTTCTACCGCAGATTCATCCAAAACTACAGTAAGATTGCAACCCCTCTCACACAACTCACTTCCACTAAGCAATCTTTCATCTGGTCTCCTGAAGCTCAGTCAGCCTTCAGTGAATTAAAGGCTCGATTTATTTTCGCTCCGATATTACGCCACCCAGATCCAAGACTACAGTACATTGTAGAAGTTGACGCATCAGACACAGGGGTAGGGGCTGTTCTGTCACAAAGATCTGCAGAAGATAACAAGATTCACCCGTGTGCATATTTCTCTCGGCGTCTCACCTCGGCCGAGAGAAATTATGATGTCAGAAACCGGGAGTTATTGGCCATAAAATTAGCACTTGAGGAATGGAGACATTGGCTAGAGGGGAGCGAGGCCCCTTTCATCATCTGGACGGACCACAAAAACTTAGCATACCTACAAACGGCTAAGAGGTTGAACCCCCGAAAGGCTAGGTGGTCCCTGTTCTTCGAGCGGTTCAATTTCACAATTACATTCAGACCAGGCACCAAAAACGTAAAACCAGACGCATTGTCCAGGCTTTGGTCCCATGAGAGTTCCACAGAGCAAGAGAAGCCTATTATTTCACCATCCCTGATCGTTGGAGCACTCACATGGGACATTGAGAGGGAGATTCAGGAGGCCCAACAGAGAGAACCTGACCCCGGAGGGGGTCCTCCTGGCAAGACTTATGTTCCCACAGCAGTTAGACCTAGGGTATTGGATTGGTTACACTCTCAGCAGTTCACCTGTCACCCGGGAGTAAACCGCATGCTCAAATTAGCCACCCGGTATTTCTGGTGGTCTAACCTGGCCGCGGATGTTAAGGAGTTTGTCTGCTTGTCCCACTTGCGCCCGTTTTAAGGGCAGCAATCAACCTCCGGCCGGTTTACTTCAACCATTACCCATACCAAGTCGTCCATGGTCGCATATAGCACTAGATTTCGTCACTGGATTACCACCATCACAGGGTCACACAGCCATACTCACCATTGTTGACCGATTTTCCAAATATGTACACTTTGTCCCACTTCCCAAGCTCCCCACCGCCTTGGAAACAGCTGAAATAATTACTCACCAGGTTTTTCGCCTCCATGGGATCCCGGTAGACATCGTCTCTGACAGAGGACCGCAATTCACATCCCAGGTATGGCGTAACTTTTGTAAGGGATTGGGGGCTGGGGTGAGTCTCACGTCTGGGTACCATCCTCAATCGAATGGCCAGTCAGAGAGGTGCAACCAGGAGTTGGAGGTGGCCCTCAGGTGTCTGGCGAGTGATAATCCCTCCACCTGGAGTAAAAAACTAGTTTGGATCAAGTACGCCCATAACACGCATGTTTCTTCGGCCACGGGTTTGTCACCGTTCGAGGCGGCTCTGGGATATAATCCACCACTGTTTCCTAGTTTTGAACCTGAAATCGCTGTTCCTTCTGTGCAGGCCCATCTACGGAGATGTCGAAGCATATGGCGTCAAACTAAGAGGGCACTGCAAAGATCTATGGAACAAAATAAGAGGTACGCCGACCGTCACCGTTCCTCGGCACCTAAGTACAAGGTATGCGACAAAGTTTGGCTTTCCACCAGGGACATTCCTCTGAAGGGTACCTCGAGGAAATTGGCACCTCGCTTCATTGGACCTTTTTCTATCGAGAAAGTTTTGAACCCCACCTCAGTTTGATTAACCCTCCCGGCAGCTATGCAGATCCACCCATCATTTCATGTCTCCCAAATAAAGCCATTCGTGGACAGTCCTCTGAACCCGCCTACCGTCCTCCCCCCTCCCGCCCGGCTGATTGACAATCATCCTACATTTACGGTCAACCGTATTATTGATGTACAGCAGAGAGGTAGAGGATCACAGTTTTTGGTGGACTGGGAGGGCTATAGACCTGAGGAGTGCACATGGGTCCCCAGGTCCTTTATTCTCGATGCCACTTTAATCTCGGATTTTTATAGAGCTCATCCAGAGAGGCGTCCAAGATCGCCAAGGGGCGATTGTTAGGGGGGGGTACTGTGAGGATCTGGGTTTAGCTCCGCCTTTTGGGCGGCGCCATTAATCCTTACTCCACAGGTGTTCCAGATTCTACTGACGAGACCTTCCAACATTTAAGCAGCAGGCTGAGATCAGATCCTCGCTGGAGCATCGAACCTTCTGGGTTAGATTCTCCGCCTCAGCGTCTAACCTTGACTCCTGCTCCAAGTGTTAATTATGTTCTCTGTCTTGCCTACGTTTTAGGTTTTGCCACGCCACGACTACATACCTTAAGGACAACTTACCTGGAACCATTCTGATACCTACCTTGCTGGAACTGGCTCGTCACTCCTGGAACTATCTGGAACCGCTCCTCCGCAACAACTCACCTCCTGGACCTGTAAGAAAACAAGAGTCATTATTATCACCACCTTGCAAACTTCTCTGACCAACATCGTACCCGAGACTCACCCAGCTTCTCCTTATCTTACAGACTCCTCCGAGACCTGCCCACTGTATATAGCTTCACCTGTAAATAAAACTCACTTACCTTTATTTACGTCTCCGTGTCTGGTTTTGGCTTTGCTCTTTGGACAAACTATTCTGGGTTCTTGACAATTTACAAAAATTGTTAGGATATACAGGTGGACTATTAGAGAGCGCTTTCTCCTGCCAGCGAAGTGTTGTACAATCGCATCACCAGGGGTACAAAATACACTGCCTGGCCAAAAAAAAAAGTTGCCACCTGGATTTAACTAAGCAAATACTTACGAGCTTCTCATTTCTTAAACAACTATGTCGAATGACACATTCCGTGGTCGTGGAAAAGATGTCAGTCTGTTTGAGAAGGGTCAAATCATTTGCATGCATTAAGCAGAGAAAACATCTAAGATTTCAGAAACTACTAAAACTGGGTTAAGGTCCAAGGCATTATTAAAAACTGGAAGGATAGTGGGGACCCATCGTCTTTGAGGAAGAAATGTGGCCGGAAAAATATCCTGAATGATAATGATCAGCGATCACTTAAACGTTTCTTCAATTGAAATCAAATTGAAGAAAAACAACAGTAGAACTCAGGGCTATGTTTAATAGTGAAAGTAAGAGCATTTCCACACGCACAATGCGAAGGGAACTCAAAGGATTGGGACTGAACAGCTGTGTAGTCTTAAGAAAACCACAAATCAGTGAGGCTAACTGGGAAAAAATGCTTAAATTTGCTAGGGAGCATAAAGATTGGACTCTGGAGCATTGGAAGACGGTCAAGTGGTCTGATGAGTCCAGATTTACCCTTTTCCAGAGTGATGGGAGCATCAGGCAAAGAAGAGAGGCAGGTGAAGTGTTGCACCCATCAAGCCTAGTGTCTACAGTACAAGCCTGTGGGGGCAGTGCTATGATCTGGGGATTCTACAGTTCATCAGGTCTAGGTTTAACAACAGTATGTGCTCAAAGAATGAGGCCAGCTGACTACTTGAATATACTGAATGACCAGGTTATTCCATCAATGGATTTTTACTTCCCTGATGGCACAGGCAGATTCCAAGATGACAATGCCAGAATTCATCGGGCTTGAATTGTGAAAGAGTGGTTCAGGGAGCATGAGACATCATTTTTACACATGGATTGGCCACCAAAGAGTCCAGACCTTAACCCCATTAAGAATCTTTGGGATGTGCTGGAGAAGGTTTTGCGTAGCAGTCAGACTCTACCATCATGAATGCAAGATCTTAGTGAAAAATTAATGCAACACTGGATGGAAATAAATCTTGTGAGATTGCAGAGGCTTATCGAAACAATGCCACAGCGAATGTGTGCCGTAATCAAAGCTAAAGGCAGTCCAATGAAATATTAGAGTGTGTAACCTTTTTTTTTTTTTTGGTGGTCACTTTTTTTTCAGCCAGACAATGTAGTTCTTCAATTTATTGGTTGAGCAGCAATGTGACAGCAGTCTATGACTGAAGACACGCCTCTGCCTGCTAAAAATGCAGTGCAGAGGGTGGTGGTCGTTGTTCAGAATGGGAAGCGTTTTGTCCAGGGTCTCTTTGTCCAGGGTCTCCACGGTCACCAAAGAGTCCAGCTCTGTGCCCACCACATAGCCAGTATGTTCAGCTGTGTCATGTTCTTCTTCCTGGTGCTGCCTCCCCAGCACAGTAGAGGAAACTGGCCCCCACAGACTGAAAAATATCTACAGCAGCTTCTTGCAGATGTTGACAGACCCCAGCCTCGTCAGGAAGTATTTTGGCTTTAAACTATTGTTTTGCTAGTTTTACCTGCTATTTATCTGTTGTTGTGGTAATTTTGTTTTGTTTGGATTGTTTTAACTTAACATAAATCTTTATTATAGCCATTATAGCCATTAGCACCCAGCAGTGACTGATTTTCACAGAAAACACAATTTCTCTAGTTTGACATGTACATTTTCATACAGATTAAAACCCTTAAAAGTTAAATTTAAACTCATTAAGATAAATAAGAAAATATTTTTTAAAATAAAACCAAACAAACAAAACAACTTTCATCAATGACCTTCAAAGGTCAATATAGTATTTCTCCAATATAATAGGGCAGCAAAAGTAAAAATCACATTTCTCAAATGAAACAAACACACCATACTGCTCGTGTGAAACTGAAGAGAGATGGAAAAAGTAAGGTAAAATTGTTATGAAGGTGTGGTGCTCATTGGCAGTCTGCCACAGCAATCCCGGAGAAGCCAAATACCCCTGAAATAAGCCAAATTTTGACATTGATTTTGTGACTAGCAGTCAGGTCTCTCATAATCACCCTCAACGACAATTTACTTCTGTGGTTTGCCCCTTTTTCTTCTACAATCTATATCAAAGCTCATTTTAAAGTAAATGACATTTCCTATCCTACTGATTTTCTAAGGCGCTTCCTCTCAGACAAAAGTGTACTGACAGATTGCAAATCAGTTAAAAAAACAACAAGTAAACATTAAGAGTTTGTGTTAACCTAAGGCATTAAGTAAGCAAATACTTTTTTCAGCCTTTACTCATAGTTTGAAACACAAGAACGCTCATATCTTACCGTAAATACTGTACAAACATGGTAGAGTGCAGAGCATCAGTGTCTTCCTTCAACAACCAATGTTAGTTTCACTATGACACTTGACAAGATACTGCCAACATACAGACGGAGACCACAATCCTCTATAGAAAGCTGTTTGTTTCACACACACTGCTAGGCTGTTACCATGGCAACCAATGACAATAGTTACATGACAACCACATCTGACGTGATCTGAATAGGAAGAGATAAATGTCAGATTTAGGAGACAAGATTTTTCCACCATCTGATCTTCATGTCTGGCGTGTGATTTTTAAAACCACACTGTGGCATTGTCACAGAAAAATCCAAAAATGTACATGGATGTAATGAACTGTTTTTTTTAATGATGAAACAATAAAATTGTGATATTGACAGTTTTAATTTGATCCGAAATATGATTTGTTTGTTTTGAAACATGCTGTTCATTTTCTGAAATTGTTGAAGAGGTGTTATAAAGTTGCACTGCAAGATCTAATAAGTCACAATATTTATTGCCCACCATCAAAGGTGAAAAGATGGTGTTTTTGCTCATGATTGTGTCCATCTGTCTGTTAGCAATTTACCTCATGAACCACTGGATACATTTTGATGAAACTTGCAGAAAGTAATTATTGGGTGTACATCTACAACTAATTAAATTTTGGAGGAAACCTGATTCAAGTAGGCTGCCACAGCCAACTGATTTTTAAAAACACAAAAATAATTATAACTGATGATTTTTACAAATGTTTTTGCTAACATTTGGTGTGCTAGTGGCTGAGACTAATCTTCAACACATAGATAACAGACTACACAAATAAATATAAATAAAGACATAATAATAATAAATATTTAGAGTCAATTTTTTTGTTACCAAAAAAATTATAAAACACTAGACTGGTATAAATAAAATCTGTACTGGACCATATCTCCACTACTATAGACAGTGTCTCCACACAGAAGCATCATGTACCCCAATCAGAAACCCTGGATGAATAGGGATGTCCTTCTCCTGCTGAAGGCTCGCAACACTGCCTCCAACCCTTGACCCTCACCAGTTTGCGTATCATCAGAACAGGAGCACAGAGGATGCAATCTCCATAGCTCTGCACTCTGTCTTTTCACATTTAGACAATAAAAACACCTACGCCAGAATGCTTTTCATAGACTTCAGCTCAGCATTCAATACAGTCATCCCTTCTAAGCTCATTACTCACAGACCCAGGCATCAGTTCCCACATGTGTAACTGGCTACTGGACTTCCTGACCGGCCGGCCTCAACATGTACGGCTATCCAGCCATACATGTTGAGGCCGGCAATGTTCATCCGCCATCACCATTAACATCGGTGTACCACAAGGCTGTGTATTGAGTCCCGTCCTCTACTCCCTCTTTACCTATGACTGTAGACCTGCCAACGTCTCAAATGTCATCATTAAGTTTGCAGATGACACCACGGTGATCAGCCTCATCAAAGACAACGACAAGGCTGCTTATAGAGAGGAGATAGATCTTCTTGCTGAGTGGTGCGACATCAACAACCTTCTACTTAACACTGAGAAGACCAAGGAGCTCATTGTGGACTTCAGGAAGGATGCTGATCCACACCCACCCATCTACATCAAAGGGACAGCAGTGGAGTGTGTGAATAGCTTCAAGTTCCTGGGAGTTCACGTCTCCGCAGACCTTACCTGGACAACAAGCTGCTCCAAGCTGGTCAAGAAGGCTCATCAATGCTTATTCTTCTTGAGGATTCTGAAGAAGAACCACCTTGCACTGGACATCCTGGTTAATTTCTACCGCTGCACCATAGAAAGCATTCTGACCACCTGCATTACAGTCTGGTATGGGAACTGCTCCGCTTCTGACCGGAAGGCGTTGCAAAGGGTGGTGAAAGCCGCCCAGCACATAGTAGGAGCACCACTCCCTGCCGTACAGGACATCCATTGGAAGCGTTGTCTCAATAGGGCCGGGAGAATCATCAAAGACTCCAGTCACCCAGCATACAGACTTTTCACCCTCCTGCCCTCTGGCAGGCGCTACAGGAGCCTCAAGACTAGAACGACCAGACTCCGGAACAGTTTCTTTCCTACAGCTGTTAGACTCCTGAACTCTGCCTCCTGACACTCATTAGTAATTATGGACTGAAGACATACGCATGTACACACATACACACACACCCAAATACACCCACATACACACATACACATATCATCAATAATCTTGAATTAAACACATACATACACATCGCACCAATATTGTATATTGTATATCCACAATAACATTGTATACTGTACATAAACTTGTATATACATTTGTACATTTCTGCTCACATCTGTATATTTTTAAATCAACATATATATTATATTTACAACTTGCTTAAGCACGTCTGGATGGATGCAACATCATTTCGTTGCCTGGGACATGTGTAATGACAATAAAGTTGAATCTAATCTAATCTAAAATATCTCATGAGATCTTGCATAATGTCATTTACCATGTTTAACGAACAACATCTATAGTATAACTCTTCCATTTCTCAATATAAGATGATCTTTGTTTAAAACTTTGGCACTTAAAGGCAGTGTGTGATATGTATTCCTTCACGAAATGTTAAGGCTTTCAATTTTTCTTATGTGAATGTTGCCTTTACAGAAATGTCTGACAAAAATATTGAAACTATTTGTATTCTGAAAGTATGCCTGCTCAGGTAAAACAGAAAGCAAATGCAGTTGCCATTCTTCTGAAGCATTCACCGAAGCTGAGTAAGACTGTATGCTGATTAGCAAATGGTATTTACAAAGGAGTCTCCCTTGTCTTGAAATTAGTGATGTGCGATACTGCAAAATGTTATATCTATTTGATATCAAGTAAATACAGGACCTGTATCGCCAACATCACCAATACTGAGGTCAGCCTAAACAGTCTCACTTGGGGCAGAGCAGTGTGTCATGTTTTATCATAGATATGTTACATCTAATGATAAATTATCTGGATACAATTTTACCCTCATTTGCCCTTGTCATTGTAATCTAAGTAAAAGAACATTTTTGCTTAGAGTTGTTTTTGTAAGTCCAGCAGACACAAAAGCAAGAGAAAGAAAAATAGTGTAACAGAAACTTAAGTTTAGAAATAACTTATGTATCTTTGTGGCAAAATGGCCTTTTTGTGTTACTAGCATGTTTTATTTTACTACTTGCTGTGTGTTATTTTGAATTACTTGCATGTCTTATTGTAATACTTGCATGTGTTATTTTGGATTAATTTAACTTTGTTGGTTTGGATTTATTTGGGTTTGTTGTGTTGCATGTTTGTGATTTCTTTTGTGCATATTTGTTTGAGGCTGGGCTTGCCACCCACAATATGGCCAGAAATGCCCACTGACTGCTCACACAGGTGCAGTAGTATCAAAGGCAGAAATGGGGAAATAAAAAGAGCAGATCATCAGAGATGAAGGAGAGGGGGATAAGCCGGGGACAAGCTGGTTAGTGGATCAGCAGGAACTAAGGGCATGGCAATTAAAGCAGAAACAAAACAGGGGTAAAGACGCACGCCAGGAGACCTGTGAGGCCGTGGTGACAGAAGCGCAGCTGACATGTAGAGCCAAGCACCCAGCTCCAGTGGATCATGCATGATAGGAAGGTGTGGAGTCGACCATGTCTTATGACGAGGGTGGAGGGCCGAGCATTGGGGATCGCTGGAGGTTAAGGCCGCCAAGAAATGCTGTGAAGTAAAAAAGGCAGGACAGGACATAGTGGAAAACCAAGGTTTCCAGAATTTGTGTGAGCTCTTTACCCAAAATATATATAAATATATATAAAAACTCCCAGGGAAAAAACTGGCAAAGATTAATCTTGTAAATATGTTTGATGAATGCAAAGGAAAAGTAAGGGAATCTTTGCAAAATGCTTCTAGTGTTATACTTACCACTGATATGTGGACTTCAGTATCCACAGAGGAATATTTGACAGTAACATGACATCTCACTATAAACTGGCAAATGAGGAAATTTGTTTTGGAAACCTACACTTTCAATGGGCAGCATACAGCAGATAATATCAGTTTAGTGCTTAAACATATCACAGAAGAATGGGGCATAACTGACAAGGCTGTTGCAGTTGTGACAGACAATGGTGCAAATATGGTTGCTGCAGTGCAGAAGGATGATGGAGGCATTATCCATGTTTTACACATACATTGAATTTAACTGTAAAGGATCATTTAAAAACTGTGCCAGAAGTGGTGAAAGTGCCGGAGAAATACAGTGCAATCGTGTCCTTTTTCACCACAGCAGACAGGCCACAAAGAAGCTCAGGGGTATTCAACAACAGTTTAAAGTAGCACAGCACAAGCTAATCATGTCAGTAGCTAAAATCCAATTTTTTACATGCAGGGGATGCTCTGTGAGCAAAATGAATCTGTGACCACAGCCCTCAGCCTTTTAGGGAGGAATGTGCTTAAATAAGGAAGAATTATCCCTCGTCAAGCAAACAGCTGATGCACTATGGCCATTTGAAGAAGTGACATGGGAAGTTTCAGCTGAAAAAGTATGTTTCAGTCTCCAAAGTAATTCCACTTGTGTCACTCATTCACAGGGCTGTAGCAGCCTGTGAATGTCAAAGCAGCTCCCTTGCTTTGAGTCGCCTTATTGTGAAAAAGTGCTATATAAATAAATTTCACTTTCACTTGCTACATGTGACACCCTTAAAAGTTTGCCACATTTTGTTGTAAATATTTCCGTATTCAACACTACTGGGTGAAAGAATAAACTGGACAACTGTGGGTTTTCTTAGGGAAAAAGTAAGACATTAATGGCGATGTAATACTAAATGTTGCCACTGGGGGGCATCACGCCAGTGAACAGGTGAACTCGGGAGCCGTCTCCCCTCAGACTGGCTTGAGAGACAGCAGGAAGCACACCACGTGTTGCCGATCTCATCATTTCCCTGTTCTTTTCAGGTTAGTGGGTTACTTAATTAGCAAATATGTGACATTTACAGTTTCAGTGTAATCATAAGTTGTCCATTAATGTATGGGTTGTCTGGAAAATAGGAGTTTTCAGGGTTTTATTACCTTTGAACGTGCTGTGCGCGAAATGCTATTGTTTCGATTGTGTATGCTGGTGGAGCTAACCACGTGCACTGTAGATGTGTAGCGTTCGAGTTTATCCTGATTTCTTTTATAGAGCAACCGGTAAATAATTCATTTGTACTGTCTGTTCATTCACTAAGTTGGCTTCATGTTAAAGTTAGATTAAATAAGTGCACTAAAGTCTGCTACAACAGTCACTTTTGTATGGGTTTCCATCAGTGGCGCCAGATTCATTTTCTAGGTGGGGGGGGCACCGGAGTGATTCGTCACCTTATTAATTTTACATGCATCGAATCATCGTCTAACNATCAATAAAAATTGAATAATGAAACGCTTTTTCAGCTATGACTTTTTGTTCCAATATATTATTATGAATAATGATAATTAGTTAAACCAACCAACAGCTTTATAAATGACCACAATAAAAGTAAACACAGGTAAATAACATGCGCATGGGCATAGATGGAAGAATCCAACATCTGTGCAACAGGAATATACAAAGGCTTGTGCGGCGGAACTAATTAAGAGCATTCAGTATTAAAACAACATAAACTTTGTCAGACTTGGAACATATAACCAAACATTATATTAGTAAAAAGATTTCTTCCAAGGCTATTTATAAGTATGTCGCTCAACTATTTACATCCTAATGACACTAATAACGACTAATGATGACAATAAGTTTCAGAGCTCAGAAGTATGCCTCCCTTTGCTGACTCGCGAAGCAGAAGCTGCGGCATACTTTGCTGAGGTCCATGTTATCAGTTAAGTATATGATATTGATATGATATTGCACCATTATTTTTTTGACCTAACAGCAAAAATGATCCGCTCTCTGGGCGAAGTGGAGCATTTGGTCTGACTGGAGAAGCCGTTAACGAATATGAGCCGAAAACATTCTTTTCTCTCTCTCTCTCTCTCTCTCTCTCTCTTTTCATCCCAATGGTGCATTGGAAAGAAAATGTCGCCACAGATGCTGGAAATACTGCATTTAGACCAGATGTGGAAATAAAATACAGAATTCCAATGTCATTTTTGACAGAATTGTTCCAGACACGGACGTATCAGAGCCAGACCTTTTTTTCATGTGTTAATATTCCCTACACCGATTCCGCGCTATCGCATCTGCAGAAACTTTTTGGTGACTGTTATGACCCTGGACTGGAGCTTTAAGAATTTGGTCCAGATCTCAATGCTGTAGGTTTTATTTGTGCTTCTGTCTCTATATAAACACAGAGACACGTTAGTCACAGTCTGGTCGCGTGCAGTCTGTGCAGCCGTCTGGTGGGAACACGCAGCGCACTGGCAGGGCCGGAAAGTGGGGGGGGGCAATGGCCCCCTGGCCCCAGTGGTTCCGGCGCCTATGGTTTCCATTGTGTGAATATTATGTTCAAGGCAACATGTTAAACAGCCATTTGGGACAAGTCTGTATGACTAAAAAAAATAAATGTTTGTTAAAAGACAAGTACTAACAATTGAGCTGTAAGCCAATTAAACTAAGTGAGTTATGCACATCTGGTAATTTGTACTTTAAAAACATTGTTCACAGCGCATTTGCACTATGTGAAAAGAAGACTTTTTTCGTTTTGACCTTGGATTGTGATTGGTAAATGTTTATGAATAACTGAAGATTTATTGTTAAATGAACAGAATGACACAATGATGTTAATAAATCAGACTGGCTTGAGAGACAGCAGGAAGCACACCACTTGTTGCCGATCTCATCATTTTCCCTGTTCTTTTCAGAACCACTTTTAATCTGCTGACTGGTCTCAGGCCTGGGACCTGTTAAAGATTTTAAGTTGTTCTGAAAAGAACAGGGAATATGATGAGATCGGCAACAAGTGTTCTTTTCAGAACAACTGACTGGCTGACAAGCTGACTGGCTTGCCATCCACAGCACCCAAGAGCAGAAAGGACAGGTGGATCCAGCACCAGAAGGCAGCAGCAGTCCCAGGCAAACAGACACAGAGCACCACCCCAAGGCAGCTGTGCGTCCACACAGAGGTAGGTCGCCAGCGAAGCACAGAGCCAGCAGCCTCCAGGACCCTGGATGTTAGGATGGATCTTGGTTTTGGAGACAAAGACAATTTGGAAGTAATGAAAAAATGTATCCAGATGTTTATCAGACAGGACAGGCAGCTCTAGCCCCAAGCTCAACAGCACCTGTTAGCTTTACACCATGGCCTTCTCCCTCAGAACCTTCTACCACAGGACCTTCTATCTCGGGGCCAAACCAGAGTCCTGGGGGGATTTTTTGTGTTTGAAACAGCATTTTGACATATTTTGTATGATTGTGTCCTCTACGTTGTTTTTTCTGCTGTTGTTTTAGCTTGGCTATATTGTAAATGAGGCCGATACCTCAGCGTACTTCAGAGTTCAAAATAAGTAAATAAATTACTCTGATGTCTTGTATTCTCTATGAAAATATCATTTGAAATGCAGTACTTTTTTAGATTTACTAGATACATTAGGTGTATTTGTATCAGTATCGGATTAATATCGTAGGTACCAGCTTGAATTTTACTCTGTATCAGAATCGTAAAGGAAATCGGTGGTATCGAACATCACTAGCTAAAATATTTGCGAGGGTTCTCAATTTCTCTGTGTATTGCAGAGGCTAACAGTCTTGTCGCTTAAATTTTGAAGATGTTTAAAGAATTTGTGCAACATATTTTTCTCTCATAATAGTTGCTGATTGATTGTGGGTGTTTCTAATTTGTCTCAGTTTCTGTAAATTTAGAGCACTACATCTGTATTATAAATAGCTTCCAATTCAAGTAAGGCTGCTGCAAGTACTTGGATTATTTATTGGCTACAATAGTAGACCATCAACACCAGATCCCTCTAGGTCTGTTTCAATCTCCACTACTCTTCTCCCTGAACACTAATATATGCATCACCACCCATCATCCCATCAAGCTCCTAAAATATGGGGATAATACAACTCTCATTGGACTCATCTCCAGTAGGGACGAATCCACATACAGGTAGGAGACTGACCTCCTAGTAGACGGGTACAACTAGAACTAGAGGTTAGCAAATAAAATAGTTGATATTTGCCATGTTTTTTGTAAGTAGATGCAATTGGTCATGCCCACACATACTTCACCAATTTTCAACTATGTATATTTTTGGGCAGCACAGAATTGTGGCTGCTGTTCATAAACGGAAACTCAAGCTCAGGATCAGCAAACCAGATGCTTGTAATGGTTCCGAGGACGCAATGCAAGCTCAGAAGTGGTAGAGTTTTTTCTGTTGCAGGTCCACAACTCTGAAATGGTTTGTCGCTACTATTAGTTGCACTGTCTCACTTAGTGTTTTTAAATCTCATTTAAAAACACACTTTTAGTCCGTGGCTTTCAATCCAGTGTGAAATGTTGACTTTGACCTTCTTGTGCTTTGAATTATTTATCGTTTTTATTGTTTCTCATTTTTACTTATGTAGATTTATGTATTCCTTTATCCTGTGCTTATTTGTTTGTATTGAACAGCACTTGATATTGGCCTTGATTTTGTTTTGTAAGGCTATAGTGAGCTGCTGCATGAATGTATTTATGTGCACACAGGTTTAATTCAAATTAGTTTCATTTCAGTTTATTTATGTAGTGCCAGATCACAACAAGCCATCTCAGGGCACTGTGCATAAACATTCACATACATTATAAAATACCAATTAGTAAAAGTTATTAGTTCAATCTAAGGGTGGCTGTAGTAGATTGGTGGTCAGTGCTGTGGTCTTGTAATCCTGAGGCTGCAGGTTTGATTGTGACAAGAAGGGAATCCAGCATAAAACAATTGCCAAATCGTTTGTGTGAGTTTGCTCACTGTGGCAACCCCTAAAAAAGTTAGCACCCAATAGAACAACAACAACATCAGCTCTATCTAAGGAAGCCAGCTTCACTTTGAATCTTCACTTTATCACAATCTCCCACCCTGAGCAGCACGTTGGCAACAGTGGAAAGGAATGACTCTCTTTAAACAGGAAGAAACCTGCAGCTGATAGGTTTGTAGGATCGAGGATTTGGACCCAGAATGCAGACTGACACAGGGAACTCTAAAAATAAACTAATGTATTAATAAAGAAAACACAACAAAAGAGCGTAAGTGGCAGCAAACAAAAATAAACAGCAATCACAAGGACCATGAGAAGAACTAAACCGTACAATTCAGGGACAATGAACCAGCGAGTAATGGAAGCTAAGGAAGAGATTATATGGATTGAAGCTGATGAGGAAGTGGACACAGGTGACATATTACTAAAACAGGTTCAGATAGGTGAGTCAGGCCGACTGGAAAACTACTGAGCTGAGGGCAGGTTAATAGTGGCACAGAGAACACACAGTGCACAGAGAGCAAAACTATCGAAGAACTTACAAAGACTACACAGAAATTAACAATATTATACACAGAGAATAAACTAAACACTGTGATAACTGTCATGTATGTCTGTGTTGTAGCTTTGTCTATTGGTTTTGTTTCCCTTTGTCACCATTCACCTCCCCAGTATTTTTCCACCCATGTCTGCCACGCCCATCTCCACCTGTCAGTAATTGTTATCTCTCACCTGTGTCCACTCACCTTGTTATTCCTCATCCTTTAAAACCCGGTCATTTTCTCCACCACTCCGCTGGATCATTGTTGTGTTTGTTAGGTTCATATCCTGTCTCTGGTCCCTCCTTGCCTTGCCATTTAGTATTTTTGTTATAGTTCGTTTTTGCTGCCATGACAGGTTTTGTTTTGTTCTTTTCTCTTTAGTTAAATAAATTTATTTATTTATTTATTTCGAACAGACAGTAAAAACAATCAAAAAAAAAAAGAAAAGAAAATGAAATACAATGAAACAAACTTAAGAAATAAAATGTATAACAAAATTATTCTGCCCATGTGACATGCAAATTTTTTTTTTTTTTTT
>NC_051433.1:27693630-27700530 GCF_001649575.2 Kryptolebias marmoratus | reverse complement strand
AAAATCATGAATTTAGTTTTATCTAAATTTACAGATAATTTATTGTTTTTGAGCCAATGCTGTAATTTTTCCATTTCTGTGTTGACCATTTCTGTGAGTTGTTGAATGTTTTCTCCAGTACAGAAGAAACTTGTGTCGTCTGCAAATATAATGTATTTTATAAGTTTTGATGTATTGACTATGTCATTTATATACAAATTGAACAATTTGGGAACCAAAACTGATCCCTGCGGAACTCCACAAGTTATATTTAGTAAGTCTGATTTCTGACCATCTAATTCTACAAACTGTTTCCTTTCTCCAACGTAGCTTCTAAGCCAGTTTAATGCCACCCCTCTAATTCCATACCTTTCCAGTTTTTTTAATAACATGTCATGATTGATTGTATCAAAAGCTTTTTTGAGATCCAGAAATACACCAATTGCAAATTTCTTTTTATCGATCTTGTCTATAATTTCTTCTGTTAATGCCATCAGTGCCATTGAAGTTGATCGATTTTCTCTAAAACCATATTGACAATCAGTCAGAATTTTTTGTTTTTCAATGAAATTATCTAACCTTTTACTAAACACTTTTTCCAGTATTTTTGAGAATTGACAAAGAAGGGACACAGGTCTATAATTACTAATAACATGCTTATCGCCAGATTTGAATAGAGGAATAACCTTCGCTATTTTCATTGCATTTGGAAATGTTCCAGTTATGAATGACAAGTTGCAGATGTAAGTTAGAGGATCTGCAATATCATCAATTATCTTTTTTATAAGTGACATATTAATTTCATTCCAGTCCATTGATTTTTTATTATTACATTGGTTAACTATTTCCTTAATTTCGATGTTGTCTACAGGTTTCAGGTACATAGATGATGTATTTATACAAATTTCCAATGTGTCCACATCCAATGGGTTTGATTTATTTATTATTTCTGCTAACTTAGGCCCTACATTTACAAAATATTCATTAAATCCATTTACAATCCCAACTGTTTCATTCAGGGTTTTATCATTATAAATAATATAGTTAGGGTGTGTAGTATTAGAAGAATTATTTCTTATCAAGCTATGTAAAGTTTTCCAAATCCCTTTAATGTTTTGTTTATTATTTTCTAATATTTTAGAATAATAATATTTTTTACATTTTCTCATAATAATAGTTAATTTATTTTTATAAGTTTTATATTTTTGCTCTGCTTCAAGCGTTTTATATTTTATAAATTGTTTATATAGGTTATTCTTTTTCTTACATGCATTTTGTAATCCTTTAGTAATCCATGGCTTATATTTGTATTGCCTGTAATTACAAGGTACTGTTGCACAGTTTTTATCATAAAATGCTTTAAATATTTTGATAAATATCTCAAAAGCTTTATCGATATTTTTTTCTTCATACAATCCTTTCCAGTTCTCTGATTGTAAATCGTTTCTTAATGCTCTTATTGAGTCCTCTGACATTATTCTTTTGTATGTGATATTGGTAACCTCATTTATTTTTCTGCAAACATCTTCTAGGATAACAAACACTGGTAGATGGTCACTGATGTAATTTATAAGAAGTCCACTTCTCAATTTACTTTCCATATAATTAGTAAATATATTGTCAATCAGGGTTGAACTGTGTGTTGTAATTCTACTTGGTTTAGTAATTAGTGGATATAAACCTAAACTATGCATAGTATCGATAAAGTTAGATGTACTTTTAACCTTATTTAGATTCAACATGTCAATATTAAAGTCTCCACAGATGAAAATGATTTTTTGATGCATCTTAGCAAACAATGTTTCCATGTAATTTGTAAAGACTTCTGTGTCAGATGCTGGTGCTCTGTACACACAGCTAACTATTATATTTTTCTGCTTCTCAAACTGGATTTCAATAGTAATGCATTCCATTACTTCATCAACTGACACTGACATTTTTTCTACTACCTTATATTTGAGTTCATTTTTTATATACAAAGCTACACCTCCACCTTTTTTATTCTTTCTATTTATATAATTGAACTCATACCCCTCCAGTGGGAAGTCTGCTCCCTTCTCAGAGGTGAGCCAGGTTTCTGTTATTGCTATGACGCTGAATGACTTTTTTAGTTGATATAAATAGTCTTTGATTTTTTCATAATTAGCATAAAGGCTACGGCTATTGAAGTGAATAATTGACATTTCTTGCTCCGAATAAAAGCATTGGCTATAGTTATCATCAGTGTAGTAATGACAGTTGTCATTCAAATAATCAAGGAAATTGTAGTCTGGGTCAATATCTGTGTCTATGTTCATGTGTATATTTTCATTTATTACTGTAGTTCAGAAAGTTGATCAAAAGTTGCCTGTTAAATTAGTTTATTTTAAGATGAGTCTGCGCTCTGGTGTCATCTTCGTCTCCACCGGTCATGACAGATAACAGAACTATGGGAACACAAAAGAAAACATGACCAAAAACCTAACATAAAAAAGAACTAAAAAAGTAGAGATCGTAACATTAGCAGAATCAGGCTCAGAATGGGAAGCCATCTACCTTGACCAACTAGGGTTTGAGAGAACAGGAAAGAAACACAGATCTCTGTATTGGAGATACTACACAGCCTCTGAACAGATGAACGAGATGCAGGAGAGTCAGCTCTTCAGGACAAGAATTAACTGTACACCTCAAGGATAAGAGACAATTTTTTTGAGGACCAAACTTGACATTAAAAAACACTTACACTTGTCAGGAGCACTTACACTTGTCAGGAGACATAAATGTAACACGTAGTTTGAATAAAATGGTAGGAATATGAGTTAACTACCGACAGGTTTTGCAAAATAAACCTCCTGGTACCCGAGACTCACCCTGCTCCTTTGTTCTTTCAGGCCGTTCCCGAACCTGGCTCCTTGTGTATATATATTCCCTGCACCTGTAAATAAATACACTTACCTTAGCCTTGCCTCCGTGTCTGGTTTTGGTTTCGCTCATGGACAAACATTTCCTGGGTTCCTGTCAGAATGCTCCAGCCATAAAAAAGAAAAACCTTGTCCTGAGCGATGCCAGATCCAGAACTTTTTTTCTTTTTTTCTCTTTAGTCTCGAGCTAGATTTCCGTTCTCGTTAAACGTGAACTTTGTGCTACATTCTCGGTAACTCTTATGTGGGTTAAGAAGGCCACTTCCAAGATGGCGGACTCCTCTCACACCGAAAACACCGAAGCCGCTTTTTTGCTAGCACGACATGAGTCCATGATTAACACACTTTGTGAGAGAAAACAATCCGAAACTAGCCGACTTGATCATTTAACGATGCTTACACAAGATATCCACCAAAAATTATCATTAAGAATACCCAACGCCGCGGAATCTACTTCCGTTTCCGTCCCCGTTGCGTCGTCACTTCCGGTTCAGACTTCCGGACATTTCCGCGAGGTCCCGTCACCAACTCCTAAGCATTTCTCCGGCGAAATAGGTAAATGTGCAGGATTTTTACTTCAATGTTCGTTAGTTTTTGCCCGTTCCCCACAGTCTTTTTTAGACGATGCAGCTAAAATCTCTTATATTATCGGACTCCTTAGGGACAAGGCGTTAAAGTGGGCAGAGGCTAAATATAGCTTCCGGGCTATTCGGCTAACCCCGTTCGATCAGTTCATCGAGGATGGCCGCAGTATTCAGCAAAGCTAAGGCTTTATCATTGCCGCCGCACAGACCCTACGACTGTGCGATTGAACTACGTCCTGGAGAACCCCTACCTACCAGCCGACTTTTTACCCTTTCAGGGCCGGAACGTGAGTCCATGAAAACTTACATCGAGGACTCCCTCGCCTCTGGCATTATCCAGCCTTCCACGTCCCCTCTTGGGGCCGGTTTTTTCTTTGTAGAAAAGAAGGACAAGAGTTTAAGAACATGCATCGACTACCAGGGTTTAAATCAAATCACTGTTAAGAACAAGTATCCTCTGCTGTTAATTGACTCAGTGCACCAACAGCTTCACTCAGCCACCATTTTCACCAAATTGGACCTCCGTAACGCCTACCACCTGGTAAGAATCCGGGAGGGGGACGAGTGGAAGACGGCATTTAAGACCCCTCTCGGACATTTCGAGTACCTGGTAATGCCTTTCGGACTCACCAACGCACCTGCAGTTTTTCAGTCACTCATTAATGACATTTTAAGAGACTTTCTGAATATCTCTGTCTTCGTGTACCTTGACGATATCTTGATTTATTCCCAGGATCCTGCACATCACCGTTCGCAAGTTCGAGCTGTTCTACAACGGCTTTACGAAAATCAACTTTTCGTAAAGGCCGAGAAGTGTGAGTTCAGCGTCTCCACAGTCAGTTTTCTGGGCTTCATCTTCGGACAAGGCTACTACCGCATTGACCCGGATAAAATCAAAGCAGTAGCAGACTGGCCCGTCCCCACTGATCGCCAACAACTGCAGAGATTCCTGGGATTTGCAAATTTCTACCGACAATTCATTCAAGACTATAGTAAGATCGCAACTCCTCTCACACAACTTACCTCCATCAAACAGCCTTTTATCTGGTCCACCAAAGCGCAATCTGCCTTCAGTGAATTGAAATCTCGTTTTGTTTCTGCACCAATTCTACGACACCCTAACCCGAAATTGCAGTACATTCTGGAGGTTGACGCCTCTGACTCAGGGGTGGGGGCTATCCTTTCGCAGAGGGCCACAGAGGACAGTAAGGTACACCCCTGTGCTTACTTCTCTCGTCGTCTAACCCCTGCTGAAAGGAACTATGATGTCGGCAATCGAGAGCTTCTAGCTATTAAACTCGCTCTCGAGGAATAGAGGCACTGGCTCGAAGGTTGCAAAGTCCCTTTCCTGTCAATAAACACACTAAGCTTTATTTATTAAAATAAACCTAAGTGGGTCCTAATTAACATAATCTTATTATGATATGATTGTGTAGATTTTGCAAATATGAGCAAAAGGCTGTGTAAGAATACTGCAATAAGAAAATAAACGGCTTTGAAAGTAAATTGTAACTTTCTTCCATTTTTTAATTGCAGTCTCATGGCTGAACAAAAGTCTTATCCTTAATGGAAACATTTCACCCAGCAAACTCCAGGGAAGGCACAGTGTGATATCTGCAGCCAGTTTGTAAGCTGGGAGCTGAAAGAGGGAGGAAGAAAAACATCCTGGAGTCACAAAAAGCTTCACCAGCTCCATATCTTTTTTAGAGACTAGAAATGTGATGTTCCTGAATGATTTGAATCCTTTGAACGTCTCTTTAACATGAACAAAGGGAGCCAAGTCACAGATGGGTGGTGGTTGGGGTTGTCTCTACCTATGGTTCTACCACAAGTGACATAGTAGAGCCATAGGTAATGACAAATGCTGTACTACATTACTGGCAGTACCATGTGACTCTTTGAAAATAACAGATTTGATCCAGCAAGATGCCTTAAGAGCCATAAATCATAAGAAACAGTACTTGATTCAAGGTAAATTAACTGTGTTGGTGTGTGTGTGGTTGTTGATCAAGTGAAAGAGAAAAAACACAAGGACATAAACACAAAAGTCTTTATTAAACTTTTGATTAATTTGATTGATCTGGACCATTTGCTTTCTGTTACCAGCTAAGTAGTACCTTCTGTTTTAGGTACAAAGATAGCTTTTTCCCTGCATCTTTGAAATATGTTTGTGTGTTTTTTAAGCCCATGGGGGCTGGACATCTTTGATGGAGTATGGCACAAAATAAATAAACTAACTAAATAACTAATAAACTGTGTGAACTGAAGGATTCAGTGAACAAATCTTTTGAACAAATCATTTTATTGAACTGATTCTAGTGATTCAGTTCACTCAAAAGAGTTGTCATTTCCATCACTACTCGGCTCTTGTGTTCGATAGAGTTTGGATTTTGTTAATATTTTGTATTTAGTTTTGTTTTGCTGCCACACCAACTATTGTTTTTGTTTCTTCTTATTTTAAATAAATTAGTTTTTTCTTTTGGAAGTCTGGTCTGAGCATTGGGGTTGCCTTACTCTCCACCACACCTGACAGATAGACAGAACTAACATATGTAGAAGTTGTAGCAATAACTTGAATACTGCCGTTTTCTCACATGCAGTACAGATAAACATGAAAACAGAATACAAAAGCTCACTGTAAAGGCCTTTTATATGGTCCTATGGCTCAAAAATGCTTTAAGTGTTCTAACATTGGTTGTATTTACCTTTTGACTTTTGCACACAACCTTTGCAAACAAGCAAAATAACCTGGAATTAATTATGCAGATATACTACATTTGAATTTTACTTTTTTCTATTATTTTGCACTCTTTCAGTTAAATGTTTAAAAAAGAAGCAGTGTATAATTCTGTTGCTATTGTAGAGATGTGGTTTGATAACCCTGTGCTGGACCAGTGTTGTGTTCCTCCAAAGAGATCTGATTCTTTGTTGTTTTAAGCAACAATAATTTAGGTAAAATGCTAAAAGAAAAGAGCATGAACTTGTTTTGTCTTTTGCTGTCCATTGTAGCAGGGAAACATCTTGGCTGGTGTCTGTCTCCAGCAGCCCAGATGTGATATGCATTTTTTAAAGGAAATCTAGGCCTTTAATTTTTTCTGCTTTTTATTTTACAAGAAAATCAACAATGGTAAATCACGTATATAGACAAAAATAGAGTAATGTTATGAGTGAAGTGAATTAAGTTTAAATTAAAGAGTTGAATGATTAGAATGTCTACTGCACCAATAGTTTAAAATGCTGCAGCAATACTTAACCTGTTGTGGTTTAAATGGTTTGAAAACCACCTTCTCTGAGTCTCCTTAATTAGGCCCGAGCAGCGACAGCGCTGCGAAGGCCTATTGTATTTCGTGGAATTCTTATTAGGCCCGAGCAGCGACAGCGCTGCGAAGGCCTATTGTATTTCGTGGAATTCTTATTCTTATTAGGCCCGAGCAGCG
>NC_051433.1:27685923-27690010 GCF_001649575.2 Kryptolebias marmoratus | reverse complement strand
AGGTCAAAGGTCAAGGTCACAGGAGCCCTTATGCTCTAAGTCGGGATCCGTCTACAGTAGGAACTTCAAACTTCACAGCTGGACTCCCCATGGGTCAAATATCCTCCCTAACAATTTCAAGGTCAAAGGTCAAATGTCAAGGTCACATGCAAACAGAGGCTTTTACTCTGAAACCGTGTAATTTAAGAAGTTCAGACTTCACAACCAGAGTCCCCATGAGTCAAGGATTAGCCCTTTGGATTTCAACGTCACAAGGTCAAAGTTCAAGGTCGCAACAGCACACATGCTCTAACTATGGAACCGTTCGACCTAGGAAGGCGAAACTTCACAACATGCCACAGGAGTCCTGATGAGCCGGACTGAAGGTGATTTTGGACGTTTGCCCAGAGCGCCACCTAGTGGAGGGCGCAGGAAGTGCACAGGAAATGCGCGGGAAGCGCATGAGAGCGTAGGGGGCGGTCGCCAGAGTTCCCGCAGTCGCTATAGGCCGAAGCGGCACTGAGCTGCGAGGGCCGCCCAACGCTGCTTGCAGCTTTAATTTTACTTATCTTAGTTTTTACCACCTAGACCTTTTATTAAACTATTAAAAATGTTTTTAACTCTTAGCTGACTATCTGTACCCTTAGTTAGCCTTTGGTATCTATAATTCAGTTTTTATCACATCTCATTAACTGAGATTTCTTTAAAATCCTAGTCTACTTTATGTTTACTTTCATTATATAATAGTTTGGTTTTCCTCAGCTTATTTTTATTTTTATTTTATTTTTGGTATGACTTGTTTTAGATAAGTTTTACTCTGTATTTTTATGTAACTTTAAATTGGGTGTGTTTCATGGCTTCTGTTCAGCTGAGGTTTTTAAACTCTAGTTTAGTTTATGTGATATTGTAGTTTGGTTCTCCTCAATTTATCTTTAGTTTATCTTTAGTACTTATTTAGTGTCTCATGTTTCAGATATGCTTAGCTCTATATTTTCGATATCGTTGAGTGTGTCTTATCACTGTATTTTTATGTTTGCATGTTGTACAGCACTTTGTACTGCCCTGTTGTTGAAAAGTGCTATATAAATAAATTTGACTTGACTTGACTTGACTAATGACCTGCTTCTGTTTTCTCATTGTGAGTGAGAGTGTGCATGCAAGGGATCATTTACTGCCTCATACTGTATTTAATTATTCTGCAGTATTCAGATTTGGACATCTGTGCTGTAGTCTGTGTCTGAGCACAGTACACAGCTAAACTTGCCAAAATCTCTGCACGCTGCATGTGTTTATAGATATGCCCTTGCAAAGACATGAGGGTAGAAGCTTCATGACACCAGCAGCTTTTCATATGAGTCTGGTTTGAAGAAAGAGTTCATCAGGTCCCCTGCTTACAGTGTGATATAATCAGAATTGTTTCCTACTGTTTTAGCTAATAATAATAATAATAAAAACATTTAGATAAAACTTCAACACAGGACTAAAACCTTAATGGAATATTATGTTTATTTACAGGAATATTTTCATGTTTATTTCAAATTAGGGTGACACCAGAAGTTAATTAGTTGTAGATCTACATCCAGTGATTACTAAATGAGTTTCATTAAAATATGTGTAGTGGTTTATGAGATATTTTGCAAACAGTTAGACAGTGTTGACTAACAGTTAAAGCCAAGGTTTTCTGGGCCACAACAATAATAATAATCTTTAGTGAGGATTTGAATCGTGAAAGTGAATTTATGTTCCGTAAATCAGGTGGTAAAGAGTTCCAGAGTCGAGGAGCAGAGCGGCTGAAAGCTCTACTCTGCATGGTGGTAAGACGGGCAGAGGGAACAGTCAGGTGAATTGAGGAGGACGATCTAAGTGCAAGAGGGAGTAGCAACGTTAAGAAGACGAGATAGATAAGGTGGAGCAAGATTATGGACAACCTTGAAAGTGAAAAGAATGATTTTAAAGTCTATACGGAACTTGATTGGGAGCCAATGCAGCTTTAACAGAACAGAAGTAATATGATGGAAGGAAGGGATTCTGGAGATAATACGAGCAGTTGAGTTTTGAACTAATTGAAGCTTATGGAGAGATTTGTGTGGAAGACCGAAAAGGAGGGAATTTCCATAGTCAAGGCGGGAAGTGACAAGACTATGAACAAGGATTGCAGTGGTATGTGATGTAAGGGAAGGATGAAGACGACTAATATTTTGCAAATGAAAATAGGCAGACCGGGTCATGTTATTAATGTGAGATTGGAAAGAAAGAGTACTGTCAAGGAGGACACCCAAACTCTTTACCTGAGGCGATGGAGAAACAAAGCAATTGTCAATATCAATAGAAAGACAAATAGTTTTGGATAATGTAGTTTTTGTGCCAACAAGAAGAACCTCAGTTTTATCACTATTTGAGTAGATTGGTGGAAAGCCATGATTTTATTTCAGCCACACAGTCAGTAAGAGAAGTAAACATAACTTTGGAAGTAGATTTACAGGAGAAATAGAGCTGGTTATCATCCGCATAACAGTGGAAACGAATGTGGTGTTTTCGAAAGATTTGGCCAAGGGGGAGAGGATAGATTATAAAAAGAATGGGCCCCAGGACAGAGCCTTGGGGCACACCAGAAATGTTGAAAAGAAAATGTTTTTAATTTAATAAACTGAGAGCAATGAGAGAGATATGATTTAAACCAGTTTAGGGGGGTCTGAGTAATACCAATAGAGGAAAGTCTATTTAGAAGGGTTGCGTGACAAATGGTGTCAAATGCTGCACTTAAATCGAGGAGGATAAGGATGGAGAGTAAGCCTGAATCAGCTGCTATAAGGAGGTCATTAGTGACTTTTATGAGAGCAGTTTCTGTACTATGGTGAGGGCGGAAACCAAATTTAAACTGTTCATACAGATTGTTATGAGATAAGTATGAGTGAAGTTGAGTTGCAACTACTTTTTCTAGAATTTTGGAGATGAAGGGTAGTTTAGAAATTGGCTGAAAATTATTAAAATTAGTAGGATCTGCACCAGATTTTTTCAAAATAGGACTGATCAGTGCGGTTTTGAATAACGGAGGAACAGTTCCAGTGGAAAGAGAGGAATTTATAATAGTAGAAATGATAGAGACCAATGAGGGAAGACAGGCTTTCAATAACACTGAGGGAAGTGGGTCTAACTGACAGGTGGATGGTTTAAGCTTCTGTATAATGTCTGAGATTTCTGAAATAGCAGGGAGATGGAAAAAAGAAAAAAAAAATAAGCAGAAGAAGAGAATTCAGAGGTAACATTGAGAGTCGGTTGTAGACTAAGATGATGGTGGATTTTCAGAATTTTTTTTTTATTGACCAAAGACATGAGTGATTTACAAAAATTTGTTGAGTACAGGTGAGAAAGAAGAGAGTCCGGAGCTTGAGTAATATTCTTATATAATGAGAATAATATCTTTTGAATTCTCTTCATTTGAACAGATTATATCAGTGTAATATTTGAATTTTGTTTGAATAATACAGTCCTTGTAGTGTAGCATATAGTTTTTGTACATGTCTTCATGAATAGAAAGTCCAGTTTTCTTTTGAAGCCGCTCAAGTTGCCGTCCTTTGGCCTTCATAAGTCGAAGTTCAGATGTAAACCAGGGGGCAGAATGGAGGAATGAAACAGACTTGGTTTTTAGTGGAGCCAGGGAATCAAGTATAGAACGAAGACCAATATTGCAGTGAGATACCAGTTCATCAAGAGTGGTTAGATTATGAATGTCCATTTTAAGGTTAATAGTGGCAGAGAGGGAAACTAAGTCAGTATCCTTAATTTTATGGAAAGAAATGATACGGGGAAGTTTAGTGATGGAGGGAGAGAGTCTGACATTAAATGAAAGAAGAAAATGGTCTGTTATAGGTAATTCATCAGCCGTATGATCCAGAGGAGACAACAAGCATGATGGATTCACCAGAAAAAAATACATTATATATATAAAAAAAAAAAAAATTCCCTTCACACCCTCCGTGGGTGGTCTTTGTTTCATCCTCTGAGCTCAGGTCCTCTACCAGAGGCCTGGGAGCTTGAGGGTTCTGCGCAGTATCTTGGCTGTGCCTAGAACTGCACATTTCTGGACTGAGATGTCTGATGTTGCTCC
>NC_051433.1:27661630-27683297 GCF_001649575.2 Kryptolebias marmoratus | reverse complement strand
CTTCATTCGGGGTTGTCTACTGCCCATTCGGGCTACGATTCTATCTCTCAGGTCAGTGGCTGTTTTGTTCAGCTTAGATGTTTTATTCTCCTCCCCCTTGCCATAGCATTTGTGTTGCACCTCGTCAATCTCAAGTTGTGATAGTAGTCGCCGTTTGTGGATATTGGAACACTGAGCTACTAGTTGTTTGGCAGTCAGTGTTGACTGGGGATGTCGAAGTAACCATTGTTCCAGCATTCTTTGCATGTAACCTCTCTGACTAGGGTTACTTGAGTAGTAGCATTCCAACAGATCTATGTTTTCACCTCTCATCCATCATCGTCTTGTTCCAGTAGCCCATTTTTCATCAGGGTGCTCTGGTTCCCCAGCACCTGACGCAGACCTTGTTTGGCCGGGCATCTGAACCGGCATGTGATTCATATTTATCTCTCTCATGGTATGAGGTAGGCAGTAACTGAAAGGGTCTTGCCTAGGGACCCAGACTGGATAGCTCAATTTCACTGTTGTATCTTTGCCCCGGCCTGAACCCGGGTCTCCTGGGTGAAAGTCTGGTGACTTACCCATTGAGCTATCCAGACAGTATATATATATATATATATATATATATATACTGTCTATGAGAATAGAATATCTATAGAATAGAGAATGTATAATGTATCTCTGACAATATATATATATATATATATTGTCAGAGCTAGACTGTGATGCATTCTCATATACTGTTGTTGAACCTGTGTCATTGCAGCCCGTTTTCATTTGCATTATACTGGTAATTAACTGTGAATTAGATCTTCAGCATGCCATCAAGTTTGTTAAAGGCCTGGTGACAAGCCATTCATTTGATTCAACTGTATTAGACCAGGGTTGCATCTACAACCTGCAGGACAATCTTGAGGACTCAAAGAGCCCTGCATTACACTGTTGTTGCTGCTATTTTACCTACACTTGCATTTGCAAAAGACTTTTTGTCAAAGCTAGACTGTGATGCATTTCTTATACTGTTACTGAACCTGTGTTATTGCAGCTGGTTTTTATTTGCATTACACTGTTATTGCTGCTATGCAAGTGTTTCACTGTTGTTGCTGCTATTTTACCTCAACTGCATACTATTGATGGCCATTTTTATTCAGCAATTAAGATTATGGTCATAATTTCACAAAAACCTGACATTAAGAAATCTGTCCTTGTGTTCTGTGAATAAAAAAAAAACATTTTATTGAATCTGTATTCTCTCTTTTTGTAAATTTCAAAGGATTTATAGGAATTTGCAGATTTCCTGATCTTTTGTCAACTGATATGCACATTCTGTAAAATCACAACAAAAACAACAGCTTACTGTAATTCAATATACAGTTATATACTGTTAAAATTAATTACAGTACATGAACTGTAAAAAAAACAGTAAATTACTGGTTCGTCATTCTGTCTTTCTTCAAGTTAGATATTCTTATAAAGGGTTTTAGGACACCGACGTGTGCTACCACTATATTTTAGAAAGGTGTCAATAGGGGGATGACCGAGGCGAACCCAGAATGCAGACTCATCTTGTAAAATGAAACTAATTTATTAAAACAAAATATTAACAAAACAAAAGGCTGGCATGGCAGCAAAGAACAATAAACACAAAATCCAAAAGGGCAAGGCAAGGTAAAAGCAAGGCATGGAACAACAAACTTGGCAAAAGGAACAGAACGGAATGACCCAGTGAGGAATGGAGAAACAGAGACCGGTTTTAAAGGCAGAGGGAGAGATTGATTGCAACTGAGGATCTGACAAGAAGCAGGTGAGGTGGGCGTGGCAAGGGTGACCGGAAAAATACTGGGGAGGAGTGAATGGTGACAAAAGAAACAGAGAAAGCCAATAGACTAAACTAAAACAAAATAACCAGAAATACAAAATCAAAGAACCAAAACTCAAAAATACTGGAATCTATGACAAAAGGTAGAATACTCAAATGAAGACACTTGGTGCAACAGAATACTCTACCTTATTGGGGTTTTTTTAAAGGTAGGGTATTGTTATGAAAAGATTTAGTGCATCTATTTGTGCTACCCACTTATATTTACCAGGTAGGATATTCTGATGAAGGGTTTTAGGACACCAACATGTGTAACCGCTGTATTTCATAAAAGGTAGGAAACTCAAATAAAGGGATTTGTTACAACAAAATGTGCTACCTAAGTATTTTATTAAAGCTGGGTATTCTGATGAAAGGATTAAGTGCATCAACAAATGCTACCGCTATATTTTATAAAGGTAGAACTTAAAATGACATTGTGATTTACAACTTTATAATGGTTCATATTTAGACTTGAATGTGCTCTGTATAGGATCAGTTCACATTTTCCCATCATTTTTCAGGCCTACAGCTCAAACAGAGGAGAAGCCGAGCCATGTTATAATAGAGACGTCTGGATAATTAGAGGCATTTTTACAGAGTTTGATCAAACTCAAAATATTGACCTGATGTTAGCATTAGCCTTGATTAGCCCACTGTATTGGCTTAGGCCTCAATGCATTCTGGTTTGTTTCCACCATCATAGAGTACGTTTGTACCCTTATTTTAATGAACCACAGAACAAGTTTCCAGGACAATATCTAGTGAATGAGAAATTTCTGTAGAAATTTCAAACAGCACTACAAAATGGCCAACTCACAATGTAGGGAACTATATATTGAATAGGTGGACAATTTGGTCACAGCTGCAGACAAAGGTGTGTGGTTACCATGGTGACCATTATCAGCCACTAGCAGCTTTAACAATTCTTTTGATCTTGGTTCTCTTTACACCTATTCTACAGTCCATATTTCAAAATGTAGGTTGTTTTACTTAGCTTAGACTATTACAAAGTGTGAAAATTGCAGGCAGTGGCTACATTTGTGCCTGTCAAACTTTATTTAAAAATGTTTTAGTTACCTTTAAAGTTGGTCATTTTTAAATCAATGTAGGTTTGAGATTAATTCTTTGAATTTCAACTTTTATAATGCAATAGTTTAGCAATTTTGATGGTTTACTCATAAAACAACTCTGAGATAAGGACACTGACTCTTTTTTCTGCCATCATGTCTGACAAAATCAGATGTTTTATCTTGCTGAAAACAAACTTGATTTAAAGTAAAAAAGTTTAAATTTTGTGTAAAAATGTTTTTACTAAATGGAGTATGTTCATTGTAAGAGCTCAGTCTTTTCACAACATAAGAGCATGTCTATAATTTTTGGTTAGAAGAAAAGTACATACAGCACCTTCTCTGCAAAAATTTCTTCATTACATGTTTAATTTTTAATAAAGCCAGCTTTGTAGATGAGGCAAAAGCAACATCAGCAGATTGTGATAAAATAAGAACACCAACCTTAATATCTTGTTATTCTGTGCTGCTAGGCTGACTTCAGAAAGCAAACAGAAGAAAGACACACACACAAAAAAAACACCTAAATTTCACAAGGCACTTCACAGAAGGATCTGCTGTGATAGCAGGGGAGTTCTTTATGATGGTCATTAATTAATGGTTCCATAAGAAGATTATTTCTTCAGACTGATTACTGGTGTAACCTCTGAAGAAACAGGATGCACTTTTCCTTTCTTGGAATAAATACCTTCATTTTAACTCCTCTGTCTGTTCTTCCTCTAACACACATGTCAAATATTGTGTAAAAGCTGCATCTATCTCTAATTGTCCTGTCAAATATTGATAGTCACAGACACCTAGTTCTTACTTTGGCAACCAGGGGTGGAAATTAGCACCAGCCACCGGCCAAATGCAGGTAAATATTTGAAGTGGCGGGTGAATTTGATCAACACACACGCCACTGTGGCGGGTGGCAATTTGAACAGAAAAGGTGTTATTTGTCCTCATGACATATAGGGGGCAGCAATGTGCTCGAGTTGCTGCTAAATGCAAGAAGGAGAAAAGTTTAGCAGACACTCTTTACCAGTTGGTGGCAGTATTGATTCTTTCTGTTGTTTACAAAAATCACTTCCTTCATCAGAATATCCTACCTGTTAAATATAAGCGGGTAGCACAAACAGATCTATGCATTAAAAGCAGCAAGTGTCTGAAAAACATTACAACGTACATACAAAAGCACCAAAAAAATACTTCAAAAACACTCCACAGAAATAAATTTCACTTGTCTGATTTTTTTTATGTACAAATATGCATCTTTTAATGGTTTAAAATAAAATCTAGTTATTTCCATGTAGTGTCCAGAAAGAGGTGTTTTTCAGCTTGTAGGGCACCACAACTGCTTCCACCCACCTCCATCATCATCATCATGTGAAATAACTTTTTGTCACAACGAAAAATAGTGGCTGGTAAAAAAATTTGTCCCCCAGCCACTATGGCTGAATTTATACTTGGTGCTTACATCGGTGCAGTATTCTCCAAAAAGACGGGGCAGTATGCTACGTAACCTGTGGAAATACGGTTGAAAAAAAAAAAAAGAGAGCAGATTTTCTGGCTTTGATACAGAGAGGATGTCTAAACTTAAAGCATTCAGTTTGACTTTCATTGATTTATTTGCTTCCGTTGTGATTCGCCCATCATAGGACTAATATTTCTTCCCTCTGTGGTCTATAAACACTCCTTTTTATCGGCTGCAGCAGTAATCTCCTTCCGTTCATAGTTCAGTTTGTTGGATATAAAATAAGCGTCCACAGCCGTAAATATATCATGACCTGTTGACTTTGTTGCCAGATTTGTGGACATAAGAATGTCTTGTTTCAAGTCATCACCATCAATATACTGCACATAAACAATGAGCTCGGACTCGTCTGACACAGTTGTGAAATACTTCCAAACACTGGATTTCAATGCTTTCAATTCAGAACTAGGTATTTATATGTCTCAGTCAGCCATCTTGTTCTCAGCTCTCTGGTGTGTACACACCATTAAATTCTGCACTTCAAAGTTCCAGCTTTTACGTTCTTTAATGGGACGTTATTACCACTTAATAAATAATTTGTGATATTTTTAAACTGATTCAGAATTGTCCACATATCAATGCTTCATATAAAAGATTACTCAACAGAGTCCTGCCAGGTGATACAGCACGTTGAGAGTGAGGGATACAGGAGAACTCTGTGTATTTATTAATATCAAAGCCTAACTAATCACAAAAAAACACAAATACAAAATAAAATATTTGGGAAATACATTGTCGCACTAAGTTCCCTGATATAAAAGTTTGTGTATTACCACTTTCTAATCTCCTGCTACTTTCATGTTGGCATTTCAGAATGTGTTATAGTTATGCAATGAGATAGAGGCATGTTAGGATTTGAAAATGTGCAATCTGGTCCCTGTTAAGCCTGTTATTGTAAAACATTTGTTTTTGGGCTGAGGTTAAAAGCCTCAATTTCATTCAAGACTGAAATGGTCAGGCTGGAAAAGAAACAACTCATTTTCACAGCATGCACAAGATTGTACAAAAATAATGACTGTTTTTCCAGTGTTTGCATGTAACCTCATTCTGTCTTGTATCATGTTTAACTCAAGTCAAACTGTGTCACTTGGCTTGACTTCTCTTCGTCGTCTCCATCTGGTCCTGCTTCATACTTTTACCTGTCTTTGTTAATAAAAGGGTTGATTGCTGATGTTATGTTATCTGAGGCTGAGTGAGCTCCAGACTGTGATGACTGTTAAATGTTATTATTTTCTGCATGAAAATATAATGATTACAAACACAAACAAATGGTACTTGGGCATTTGTCATGAACTAAGTTCTCCAGAATTTACTCACTTGAAGAAGTTAGCTCTCTAGTATGTTGGGATACAGAGATACTTGAGGAAATTAAAGATGTAATGTGATCTATTTGGTTTTCTCAACAGTACAGCTTTTTAGAAAGTGAAATTTTATAAACTGAAATTTTTATAATTTTATGAACACTAATAAACTGAGCTGAACTAAACAAAAAATAGAGTATAATTAAATTAAACTGAACTGTATTTAATTAAATTAAAATGCATTATGTTTTAATTCAAGTGGAATATAAGTTGATTGCACTTCATTAAGGATTTTCTTTTTTTACCTCCAGTATCAAATGGAAAACTCTAATCAAATATCCTTTGAACACATCTTTTTTTCTTTTTTCTTGAGGGATCTTATTTTGTTGGCCATGGCAGCAGCTTTCTGTCTTAAGTAATTAGCATACAACTAATTAGCACAACAATACAGGCATACATTACTGAATTATTTTCTAAACTACTGCAGCTATACATTTCTATTTATTTCAGATTCATTATTATTGTGCTGCAGGTGGTATCTGCTCCATCTTTACTTCCTCATTAGGTCCCCTTATATGCTTTGACTCAGCGGTATATTCTCAAAGTAAATAGTGCTAATTGTATGCTGGTGTAAACATGTTCATCGTGTTTAGCAGGTGTAATTCGCACTCTTTGTATCAAAGTGCAGCAAATTTTAGTTGTCTTGGCTGCTTATGTTAAATATGATTATTGACACTCATCACAGAAAGAGAGGAATAATCTTACTTTTCCTGACATACAGTATCTTCACTCTTTTTGTGAAGTCAGCAGTGCAGCAGATTGCTAAACTTCCTCAGTTTCTTTTTCGGAGACGCAAATATTACCAGCTCTCAGGAGGCAGTAAATATTTGATGCCAAATGCATGTTGCAAACTCTGCTGGTCTTTGAGATTGAGACCCTTTTTAACATAAATATGGGTCAGTCTTTCTCTAGTTAGAACTCAGAGCAGCTGTCGAAATGATTGATCACTATCTTTCTAAATAGCTTTTAAGATCAGGCTGGGATTCAGGGAACTGATTTTTTTTTTCTTCATCTTAAAGATTCTTCTCAGTTGAAATGCCAAATTTCTCTTCCTCAGCAGCCCCTGTTAGCTGTGGAGTTCCTCCAGGATTCATCTTGGGGTATCTAGGTGTCATCTTTGACTGGTTAGAATTTAATAAACAGATTAACAGAGTTGTTTTTTTACAACTCAGAAACATTTCTAAACTCAAATAAATTTTGCCTGACATTTGTATGAAAACAGTTATTTCTGCATTGATCACCTCCAGGATGGACTATTGTAACTCTCTTTATTTTGACATCAACCAGTCTCTGTTGTCTTGTTGACAGCTGCTTCAGAACTCAGCTGCCAGACTTTTGAATGGTAGAAGAAAAAGAGCCAGAATGACACTATCACTCCTGTGTTAGTGTCTCCTCACTGGTTTCCAAATTTTTATAACTGGTCAGCTCTAGTTTTTGTGTGAAAGTTTCTCTGCATTATTTTTCATTTGTACATATGTTTTTTTTGCAACTTAAGTACTTCTGCATACTTTGTGTTATTTTAACCATTCATGCGTATATCAAATGTTCAGCTAATTCAGGAGATGGGTGCTATGACTTTTGCTTGGAGGTTTTTTATTTACAGATATTTTCCCCATAGAAATACATTGAGATCTCTTCAATTTCTTCATAAACATTGTCCTCTTTGGAAAACTTACTTTAACAAACATGTTTTATATTTGTCTTCTTATGCTACTTTTAGCTTTTAACTACCTTTCTGCTACTTTTAGCTACCATTCTACTACTTTCAGGTTTTAGCTTGCCTCTTACTACTTTTTCATTTTTTAGATAATGTTTTGCTTTCTTTAGCTGGCATTTTGCTACTTGTAGGTTTTAATCAGCCTTTTGCTACTGTTATGTGCCTAATACTCTCTCGGCTAATTTTCTTCTTCCCATTATAGTAATATATAGTCACAAATAGCAAACGACAGAAATGGAACTCTTGTTCCTCTCCCCAGACTGATCAGCAAAATAGGGCCTGAGCATAGACTTAAGAGTCTGACGGTATTATTCCAGTGCTCCCTATGACTGTGGATGGTACACAGATGACTTGAGGTGCTTTACCCCCAACTCTTTCTTCACTGTCTGAAAAGTTCCCACCACAAGTTTGAAGCCTCGATCAAACTGTATCTCATCAGGAAGAACAACCTGAGGGAAAAACTTAGGAAGACAATCTGAATGGCTCTCCAACATCCAGAATAGGAATCAGTGGAGCAAGTGGAATGCTTTGATTGGGCTTTCCACCCAGCTGACATGCATGACAAGTCTTGCAAAATGCCACTACATCTTTCCGGATACTGGGCCAATAGAGGTGCCTCATAATTCTGGCCTTGATCTTATTAATCCCCAAATGGCATCAAGTAGGAATTTCAAGAGCTAATCTCATCATCTCTTCTCTATAGCAGGATGGAAGTACAATCTGATGATTACCTCTCCACTCTTCATCAGTACAACATTTAGGATACTTCCACTTTTCCACTTTCTCATTAAAGCATTGTCTTTAATGTAGATTCTACTGCCCAGGGCCGTAGCTACCATTGAGGACACCGAGGTCCGGACCTCAGTTTTTTTCTGCTGTGTATATTGTAAAAAAATGAATCAAAACCAGTGGCGGCTGGTGGAGTTTTCTCCAGGGGGGGTTATAAGTCCAAAATAGACATATACCAAAACATATACCAGACCCTCCATTTAACCCTCCATTTAAGTCATAAGTGCTGAAAGATGGAGACGCATGAAGTATCAAACTCGGGGTCGCAACAAGTAGAGACAGCTAGCACGCAGCCCAAGAAGAAAGACTTTTACCAAAACGAGGGGGGATGTCTGTGATTTGGTTCAATAAGTCTGACACGGGGCAGAAAAAGGTAACATGCTAACTCTGCTATTAGAATGTTTTCTCATCTGACGCCAACACAACAAACCTTTTCTATCACTTAAAGAAGAAACATGAAAAAGGATATTTAACAATCCAAAAAGTGCAAGGTCAAACAAGTTGTAAAAGAGCCGGGGAAAGTTGCGAAAAGGAAAACTATAGCCGGCGGAAGATAATAGTCTGTTGTCATTTGAATCATATATAATGCTGCACTAAAATGCAGCAAATCTCATTTGTGAAAGTTCATTTAAATGTCACTTTGAAATAAAGCTTGAAAAAAGTAAGAAATTAGATTATTTTTTCATATTTTTCAGAGAATAACTGACAACGTACGTAATTGGGGTATATCGTGATATATATTGTTATAGTGATATAAAATTATCCATATCGAGATAAAAAAAAAACTTTCTGCCAGAATCACTTCAAGCTCTCTCTGATCTCTCACCATCTCAGTATGTACTTCCTGGTTGGCTTGAGTTGAGATTGAGAACGGGTAACTACACAGTGAGGGAAAACTCCTGGAAATTCCCTCTGCAGGGCCTCAGTTCCAGAAAAGTCTACTGAAGAATCTTCAACCAAAGATGCAACACACCTTTTTCCATGCTAATGATTTTCCACTACAAACGTGACACCTGGAAAGGGCAAGCTGCACACTACACCCACCTTAACCACTTCTGTCACTATAGATGACTGCAAATATACTAGATGGAGAGGGACAGATTTAAATTCAGAAACATCGCTGTTCACCCCTTGAGTAAGAGCCCACATTCAGAAAGAGGAAGAGTTACTCCATTCACCACACAGTGTGACTGAGAAGCAACCGGTATCTTACAGAATAACCACAGGGTAATCATTTCCAGCAACAAACACAACACCTCTAAAAAGAAAACCTCTATGCAAATCCAAAATAGCACTGTTGACACACTCACCACTCATTTTCAACACAAGGAGACTAGGCTTAGGAGAAGTTTCATTCATCTTGTGTTTGTTTGCCAGAGCCCAACACTCTGTTTTCTTGTGTCCCTTTTTACCACAATAGTAGCACACCAGGGCTTCTAAATGCACCCCTCCCTGCCACTTGATGTCTCAAGCCCTCCTGAGGGTTTTGGGAGACCCCTTTCAACTCCCATCCCGAACTGGGCTTTATAACCATCAAGTTTGCTCCATCCACTCACCAGATGCTGATGAGTGAGCTCAAAATTATCAGCCATAACAGCACTTTTATGAATAGCATCAACCTTCTGATCTTTTAAGTAATTTTTTACCTCAAAAGAAACACTGCTTTTAAAATCTTCTAAGAGAATGAGCTATTTTAATTTCTCGTAGTTATGACCAATGTTCTTCGAACACACTCATCTGTCAAAGACTGTTGTTTTCTCTCTAGCATATTTAACGCAAGGATGATTCTCAATTTTTTTTCAGGTTATGCAAACGCTGTAGATAAACTTCTGGAGAAAGCTGGTAAGCAGCAAGAACAGTAGACTTTACAATCTCATAGGGTGAAATTAAGACATTTATCTGCTTTGAATTCCTCCAACACTAGTACTACTAACCAAACACTGCAGAAAATGCCAAACTCAAAGCTAACCGGTTAACCAATTTACAACCCACTAAAAGGCAGTTTAATGATCCCAGACGAGACCCCACTTGCTATGTGCCCACTACTCCCAGTGAAATAATCTGAATAGCATCCAGGCAGCATTCCTCCAAAACATAACAGAGAACTTCAGCCTAGCCAGAATCGACTGGGTCTTGAAGTGAAGGCTCCTTTCCTGAAGTCTTCCAACACCATACCTTTTTTCCTTTCTCGTCAATAAACTACTCATCTATAACTGCTACGGCAACTCCACACGTGCCATATCACTTTCTTCACATCCCTACATGTGCATCACCAGCCCTATTTAAAAGGTTAGGTCAACTTCTCCTCCCCACAAGTGAACTCCCAACAGGTGCCAATAATTTACAAACAAGATTTTTGAGAAGATAACTGTGGTGATCTGTGAGTTACTTCCTGGTGGGCCATCCTGTCCTCCTATTGGTTGAGTCGTCATGTCATCCACACCTGCAGAAGATCAGTCTCATCACGGAGTCTGTGTACTTAAGGCCGTGGTGGGGATCAGACCAGCGCTGGAGCATTGTTTGCCTTGTGGTAAAGTCTCTCAGCCTTTTACCTTACCTCATTAACTTGGAGTTTTTCCTAAGTGTACTTTTTGTGTTTTTGTACTCCACTAGAGTTACCTGTGTTCCTGGAAGACCAGTCTGATCTGTATCCTGAGCCACCAACGAGCTAAGTACCCAGAGCCACTTACCTGAGCCAATCTGCCTCACTGCTATCTGTATTCTGTGGAGGACGCACTTGCCTCAGCCATCCAGAATCCTGCAACCTGGAAACGCCTTACCTGCGAGTACTCACCTCATCACCACCTCCCACACTGGACTCTCTCTCCTACCCTGTAAGAAAAGACTCTCTCTTTCATTAACTACAGCCTGTTCAACCTGTAAACACCCTCTGCATACTTACCCCTCATCCTCTCTTCCAGATCCGGAAGCCTGTTGTTTTTCTCACTGCCACTGTAAATAAAATCATTTACCATAATCGTAGCCTCCTGCGTCTGTCTGTCACCGAGCTGCTCTCCCTCTTTGACTTAGTTGAAAACCTGACAAACAGTAAAAATGTGCATGTATTTAACACAACTTTAAACTTGTTAGGTTTTTGCTACTTTTAGCTAGTCTGTTGCTACATTTAGCTAACCCTTTGCTACTTTTGGCTAACCTTTTGCAATTTTTAGGCATTAGTTAGTGTTTTGCTGCTTTTAGCTAGTGTTCTACTTTTTTAACTTAAACAACTCCATTTAAGCTTCTTCAGCAAATTTCATTCAGTAGACAACATTCACACTTCATTTTCACAGAAATGGGATTACTTTAGTTTTAGATGTGCCTTATAAATTTTATTTGTTTTCATTTGGAAAGTGAAAACCAAAGGTTGAACCAGGTTTTTGGTCCTATAAGATGTTCTCTGCAGAGTTGAATCAGTTTCTGCTTCATTGAAAACATCAGCATGCACATACTTCATTTATTTGGTGACATGACAATACTGTCATTATGTAAAAACAATGTAGCAGCTCTTAAATGTTTTTTTTTCTAAAATGATATAGTATAGATTTTTAATAGTACTTAAATGGAGTGCAATAAACTGAATTAGTTTTCCACAAACACCAAAGATATCGTAGTGTTTTAGGGGCTAGTTTTCCTTTTTGTATTGAGTTTCAATGGTTTGACCATGTGCTGCTAAAGCTCTGTCCAGGCTTTATGCATTCTTTATTGCTGAGCAGGTACAAAAATGGCTCTAACTGGCTCAGCTATAACAAGTAACAGAAACTGTAAGCCACTTTTATTTGTTCAGGTCTGTTGACTCAGTCTGGAGAGTAAAAATTGCTTTCTTGTGCACAATAAACGGCATGCTAAAATATTGGTATGCAGCACCTTCAGCTAGTGGTCCAAAGGGACACGTCGTTACTGTTTATGTTCTTCTGCTTTGCATTGTGGACATTTTCAGGCAAGCAGACCAGTTGTGTATCTGTAGGACAGGTAGATAAAAGGCAGACAGCGTTAAAGGTTTAGAATTCACTGTCCAGACTTCCTGCTGTTTTTGGAACACACACGTGCACACAGAAGAGATTTGTGTCTGTTTTGTGTGTTCTACAGTTTCTCATAAAACACATTTTGCACACACCCTTAACTCTATCTTCAGAGGTGAAGCTTTAAAGAAATGAAAAATGCCCTTAATATGCACAGTCTCGCTCTCAAAGTCAGCCACTCAAATTTTTAAAGGGTTCATGTGCAAAGAAAACACACACACACACACAAAACCATGCACATAAAAGTGTGGGACACTGCTGGAACCATTAGGGAGTTAATTCCAATTCTGCTGACAGTAGATAGGTTTTACTATTCACTCTCCCTATCATATAGTAATTACTTATAAGGCCACGGGGATTATGATGTCCCCGACTCCCCTCTGTAATAGAGCCTGTGCTCCATATAACCCTTTAGCTTTGCTACCTAGTCTTTATCCCCCCTTAATAGAGCTGTCCCTCTTTCTCATTACCCCACGCATAATAACCTCCATCCATTAACTTCTTCTCCTGCTCTTCCCCATTACATTCCTCTCTTCTCTTTTATCATTTCTTTCTTTTGTGTTTCTTCTTCCTTTTCTCCTTTCTTCAGAAGTTTAATATGTCTGCAAAGCAGTAAGTGAAAAGAAGCAGAACCATAAAAACACAGTAGAACAAGCGTTTGAGCTGCAAATTAGGGCAAAGCTTAAAGGGATAGTCTGGCCATTTTTGCAGAGATGGTCTGTCAAATGGTTACCAATAGTTAGTACCCTTACCCTTAAATTCAGGTCAAATTGACCCACAATTACAAGGGCTTCTCTACTTCTCTCTCTGTCTGTTGAGGGCTTTAGGAGGGTTAAGGTGGTAACTCACTGAGCTATGACTAGTTGGTGAACAACATTTTCAAGAGAGTCTCCAGAATGTCTCAAGACATTTGTGGAGGTTCTCAGTTTATTCCCGTGTGTTGCAGAGGTGCACCGTCTTGTCACATGAATTTTTAAATGTTTGATTAAGATCTATGTTTAGGTTTGCAAGCAGCTGATGGGCAGAGAGCATCAAGTTTGCATAACATCCAGGACAATTTGAGATAACCACCCTTCCCAGTTCGACTCAGTGGAGCCAGATTCAGATATCAGAATTGTTTTTAGATCAGGCCGAAAGCAAAATTTCATGTCAGCCCTAAAAAGTCTTACTGGTACATCTCAATGACAAGTTGAAACAGCCAAATAAAAGTGGTCACTTCCGCAAGGCCAAGTCAGTAACTTCTCCAAGGTTGATTCCATTTGGTCAGCGAGTTGTAAGGTCCATTCGCCTTTGTTCACAAAGCTGAGTCTGAGTGTTTTGTGATTGGCACATTCCTTCACACAGAGCAGGCAACCTTGGCCAAACAGCTACCTGTGTCTTCCGAATTTCACGAAACACCAGGAAACCACCAAGCCCAAAAAGCAGAAATCCTGTTAAAAATCCAACTATGTATACATTTTCACTATCCACGATCAACATTCCAGAAAAACACAATCTTCTGCTTGCTCCAGGAAGCCATGCTGTGTCTCGCTGAAGATGTCCCGTCGGGGCAGGAGGGCTCTCCTTTGCCCAATCTTCTCTTCAAGAAAATTTGATCATTGCGTTGAGAGACCAGCTGACCAGATCCATAATAATTTAATTCAGAAATTATGCAAAGAGAGGCTAAAAAGAAAGAAAGACGATGAAAAATCATATGTGGGGGTGGGGGGGGAGACTGAAAGAAGAAAAATGCATCTGCCTACGCTGAGAGCTGTAGGAAAAAAAAGAGGAAAATGTTTAACATTTTTATTGCTTTCATTACAGAAGATTGAATGGTGAAAGATTTTTTGAACAGAGTGAGATAGTCCTGTACAGATCTCTAAGGTTACTCCAGCGTCAGCCTGGTTGTCTGGCCATATTATAAAACCCTTGTTTGATAACAAATTGATGAGAAAATTCTGGCTGGTGATCTGAAGCTCAGTTTGTCTAGTATTGTCAGTTTGTCAGTTAGTTTTTGTCCTTCATGTGATGACTTTTCCCTTGTCTCATTGTTGTTGTTTTTGTTAACCTAAGTAAAAGAACAATTTTGCTTAGAGCTGGTTTTGTAAGTCTAGCAGATATGATAAAGAAAGAGAAACACAACAAAGCTGAAGAATGACTCTTCGCCTATAGATAAGCCAGTCAATAGCTGCACAATGCTCTATGACTCCTGCTCCATCAGCTGCCTCCTTACAAAGCAGCTTTAAAACATCACCACATCTCAGGTTACCTTGGACGAGATGCTGACCACCCTAAAAAGCCCCTGGGCCGTAACCTGCCTCATTAATGTAGTTCTGTGTAGGATCAGACTCTTAAGAACAACAAAAGATGAAGTGACACCTGGCTGCACACACAGCCTCTATCTGGTAAGGCACCATCTACCTGGTAAAAAAAGAAAAGCAATTTGATTCTTTATATGAACCTTTTAGTTGATGTAAGTTCATAAAACAATCTTCATTTCCAGTCTGATAATTCCTTCCTGATTACATTTCTTGTTACACTCCTTCGGAACAAAATTCTACAGTAGTTTTGTCACGCTGTGTCCCTGCAGGACACAGTTTGAGTTATCATTTTTTTTCTCCTCATCCACCCTTATGGTTGAGGTGTTTTAGCTTTCAGTTAGCCAGTTTGGTACGTTTAGTTAGCCTTTGGTACTTTTAGTTAGTTTTTAGTACTTTTGGTTAGCTTTTTTTTGTGTGTTATGTTAATCTGTGTAATTTCATGCATGATGTTATTTTTATGACTTTAATTGAATTAGTTGAATTAGTGATCTCCAGTCTGTTTCTATGTTAATTAGTTTTGCTTGGCCAAGCTCATTTTATATTTTAATTTAGTTTAGTTTATCTTAGCCTGTGTTTTAGATTAGTTTAGTTTAGCTTTCTTATATCTTAGTTTCTAAGCTTGGCTTTTCCATCTGTTTATTTTTAGATTATCTTAGCTCATGTTTTAGATGACTTCAGTTTAGCTTTTTATATCCTAGTTTCCTAGCTTGGTTTTCCTCTGTTTATTTTACTTTTGCTCATTTATTTGTATTATGTTTTTATGATGTAAAGCACTTTGAACTGCCTTGTTGCTGAAAAGTGCTATTAAATAAATTTGACTTGACTTTAAATTGTCTAGTTTCTTTGCACAAACAATTCTTAATTATGGATTTTAATCAAACATCTTGTTCAAAGATCTTCATATTTTAAATAAACTTATCAAAGTCAGATAATGAAAGGGTTAATTGTTGTTTTAGAATTTTATCTTATTAAATCCTTGTTCAATGAAGATCATTGTTTAAGTCATAAACAAAGTAATTAATTGTCAGTCATTACTCAGAATATTATTTCCAAATTATCAGCATTAAAGTTATTTTTGTCTTAATTGTTTGTTGATTTTTTTAATTTAGTTTATTTTTGTAATGAAATTTAAAAGGCAAATTTGGTCTCTCTTTTCTGGTATATTATCATACATAATTTCCTGTGATAAACAAATCCAGCCTTAAGCTGTTGAGGTCTGATAAATTATAAAGGGAGCATAAATCAAGTAATCTAATGATTGAGCTCCTATAAGGTACAGTTAACCAAAAATAAGAGGCCAACAATATTTTGTAGTGTATTTTTGTAATAATTTAAACTGACAAAATGCCAATATTTTGGTGTATAAACTGTATAGGAAATCTAAAAAAAAAAGATTAAAAAAAATGTTAAAGCTGCCACCAGTGATCTGTCGTGGTTACCATGAAAACTACACACCTGTGTTTTTCACTCCCAGACAGCACTCTAAATAAGACAGAAACTTAGGTTAGAAATTGAGCCTCAAATATTTGCTGGGTGGAAATTATAGTTTGTATAGAAAAGTCCAAAACTAATGAGTGGCCAAACTGTTTAATTGTCCCACAGGTTAGATTTTGTGTCTTACAAGTTTTATGTAGGAGATTTTACAGGTTAAAAGACTCTCCACTATTTAATAAAAGAGTTTTAAGCTTTGTTTTATGCTGAGAAGGGTTAGAACTAAAGCCACTTTACACGCTTTCCAAACTTCTGTCCCAGAAATCTACAGACTATTCCTTGCACTTCATGTCTTGGTTTGCACACTGACTTACACCATCATCTATGGAATCTTATGCAGATGAAGTGTGGCTTTCCAAATAACGTTAAATCTACTGAACTAACCACATGTGGACTCCAGATTAAATTGTAGAAACATCTGAAGGATGATCAGTGCAACCAGGATTCACCTGAGCTGAATTTTGAGTATCATAGCAAAGGTTGAGAATATATTTTTTTTAATTTTATTTTTAATTTGCAAAAATTTCACACTTTTTTCACTTTGTCATTGTAGGATATTGCATCAAAAAAACATTCAATTTTAAAATAAAGCTGTAACATAAAACATGGAAAATGGGAAGTGCTGTAATTACTTTCTGAATGCACAATATTTGATTTAACTGAATTTTTCCTTTAGAGTAAGCCATTATCTTCATGCCAGTAAAAATATTTAAAAATTGGTGGTGTAGAGGGGCTTTTGCAGCCAAAATTTAAGTCATTCCTGCCCCAACAGTTGAGCAACCCACTAATTACTGCCATAAAACTTTAATTTGATGTGCACTATCATGTTTGTTTCCAGTAGATACTAATATCTGACAGTGAAGAAATATTTCACATCCAAATATCAAAGTATTATTTAAATGTTTTTCATTGCCGAGCCTTCTACATGATGATAATCTACAGTGAAATTCAAATTTCTTCAAAAGTGATCTCAGGTAATCTTTTTACATAATCCTTCCAAACCTGTGTGATTAGGCCCGAGCAGCTAAGTGCTGAGAAGGCCTATTGTATTTTGAACAAATTTAATCTGAAACTATTTTAGCTGTTGTAAGGTTAAATATTACTGTAGTCTGGTTATATCTTTAAACTCCATGGAATGTCAACCTATATGTTTCACAGAAACTCTTGCGGTCTTTTATTGTTTTATTAGAGGCAAAATCACTCGATGATTCACTAAAATCTGATTGGTTTTGAGGCTGATCGGGAACATGTCGAACTGGATGAGAAACAGGAATTTTCCATGAAACAATGCCCACCTGTGTTACTCAACAAGAAAATGCAGGGCACACACTTTCTCATTTACTTTTTGTGAGGATCTGGAGTTTTTGTTCCCGCCCTGCTGGCGTGGTCATGAACTCTCCCCTCGCAGCTGCAACTAATTCCTTTGACAAGCAGCACCTGGTATTTATTAAGGCTTCGGCTGGTTCCTGATCTTCGCTGGAGCATTGTGCCTTCTGTGTCAGGATCTCAGCCACTGATTCTGACACGAAGCTCACGGCTAAGCTAACCTTTGTTTTTGTCCCTGCTTAGCTTCAGGTTGGTTGATCTTCCTATGGTGAACCCTGTCTTTCTGGAACCACTGCCTAACTTACCTGAAAGGACTTACCTTGTGCTGGATCTCTGTTGCTCCTCTCCTGGATTGTCTCCTGATGCCCTACTTCGCTTCCATGCCACGTCATCCCCTCGGACCTGTAAGAAAACAGACTCTCATTAATCTCACATATCAACCGGTCAAGTACCACTAAGTATTCGAGACTCACCTTGCTCCTGTTGGCCATTTCAGATCCTCCTGGTTGCGGCACTGTACATATATCACCACCTGTAAATAAACTCACTTACCTTTTTGAATTACGTCTCTGCGTCCTGGTTTCCGGTACCACTCCTACGACACTATTCCTGGTTTATGTCACTTTTATGCTCACTGAAGTTTTTCACTTTTAGTTTTCAGTTATATTAGTCTTCTTTTTGCTTAACTCTTGTTAAGTGCCTGCTTCATATCTTTCTCATGGCAGATATTTCTTTGTTCATCTTTCTCTTCTTTTTGTAACTCACTTGTTGAAAGTTTGGCAACTCTGTCCAGTACAAACTAGCATTTTAATTCACACACAGCTAAATAAGAAAGTGACAGACAGTACAATACAATAAGTACAGTACAATAATTTCACCCACTTTTGCTTGCACCCTGCCTGTCGAACTGGACTGAATACTCCGAACCACAAACACTCCCCTGCCCTGGGTCACTGACCTCCAGACCCCTCAGGTGGTTTTCTCAACTCTGTCCACTATCTCTGCCGATCTAGTCACATGGGGACTGATTACTCACTGCAGAACCCCATGTCAACAAGAGCGCTCATGTCTCTCTTTGCTGCTGCCACAAGCCTGGTCATCCCAGGAAAGCTCCACTCCAGAACCAGCCACCAAGCCTCAGTCAGCTGACTACCTGCAGGGTATCGCCGCAGAAGTGCATTCATCCCAAAGTAAGGTGGCCCGCTGTTAATGACCACTTCTTGCTGCTTTAGCTGATTGATTTCACCAGTGCCAAGAATTGTATTTAGTAACCTTTTCCGATTCACCGCTTTTTAATTTACAATTCCTCCAGTTAAAATTCCCCTCACCAACTTCTCACTCAAAAGTTATTACAAACTCTGCTTTTGCCTCAAACTTTCATGTCATATGCTACCCAAATTTACATCTTTATCTTAGTTAAACATTTTAATACATGTTGATCATAATTGTTTTTATTTCAGAATCAGATGGTATTTTCATTTATTTATAACTTACAATAAATGTAATTTTCAACTATGTAAAAAAAAAAAATTAAATGTAATTCCTCAGAGACTAATTGAAAATTGGTGTTTGCAAGGCAGTCAAACACTAACAGTGAGATACTACCTTCACTTCTGCATAAAAATTACAGCAGGAAAATAAAGTGTTTGTCCTATTTGAGTTGCTACAGTGATGGTGTTTTCACTGACACGACAACAGTCAGTTGAACACACAGCCATACACACTCAAATAAAAGACAGAAACTTAAAAGGGTAGCCAAAAGAGGGAGGGGGTTAGAGAGAGCCGTTTGCCTTTTAAAGTCAGATAAGAGAAACACAAACTGCTCCACAGCAGCCTCAGCCAACAGTCAGCCGCAGCTGATTTAGATCTCGCATTACACAACCTGGACTCTGCAAAATCACATTAAGTCTGTTAATGTACTTCATTTGTACCAAAACAGTCAGAAGGATAGCAGTGCAGGTGCATTTGGCCTTTCAGTCTTAAAAACAAATGATAGCATTCATGGTGGAGTGACCCACAACAACAGAATTAGTGGCAGCAGCAAAGAAAGCTGTGGAAACATTATACCTTCTTGTTATTTCTCTCTGCAGAGCCAATTTGTCTTCAGAGGGTATTTCATTAATAACGGCACATGGTGTGCTTATCTGTGAAAAGTGGAGATGAGTTTAGCAGAGAGCAATGTCATACTCTCTGGAGTACGGAATACTTTCTGGCCTATTGATTCAGAGGTCAGCTCAAATTCAAAGGAAAATCTCATCTGAGCAACCTTTTGCAGCCTGCAAGCTTTTCTGCTTAACACTGTTAACACAGCATTTTCAGCCAGTCCTGTGAGGACTGTTAGGTGAGTTGTAGCTGGGCCACCAGGTAACCCAGATTCTCTTGTTATCTTCAGACCGGAACTCTGCTGCTTTGACTCTGCACAAAGCAGAGATCCATCTGCTTAAAAGGAGTTGAGCTGCTCATCTGCCACAGAGACTAAATATGCTCATGTTGAAATCCAGCGCTCCTGCACATTGAGCTATTACTCCTAGGAACCTGTGTAAATGTCACTTACATTATAGCATGTTGGGTCTGAGCAAAGTACACAGAAGGCCTTGCTGTTCTAAAAATCTTATCAAAGAGAATTATTCCAGTACCTGCTGTAGTATAGATCCATCCTTGGCACTCCACCCCATTTGTTGGGGTGTTGTGAACTGTTCTCTGCAGACATAATTGGGCAATACAGTTCCTGGCATTTTGTTTAGATTGAATAAAAACTTCTTTGTGAGTTCATCCCTGCTAGATCTCACTGTCAGTTCTACTTCTATTCTTTCTAATGAAAAAAAAAAACAAAAACAAAAAAACAAACCATACCAGAACGTTTCTTCAGAAATGTTAATGGGTGCCAATGCAGCTATTGCCAAAATTCCAACATCCATCAACTGTCTTCTCTGAAATCCAGTAAGAATTTGGGATGTCCTTTGGTAATAATCTAAGCTCAAAAAATGTAGGCATTTTGATGTATCAACTGTAGAAGTGGAAAGAGAATTGAGAAAAAAAAAATATCTTAAAACTGCTGCGAGTAGTTTATTAGGGTCACCATGGTTAACACACACCTGTGTCTGTCACTCTCTCACAGCACTTTTAATAGGGAAGTCAGACAGAAACAAAAACTAGAAAATTAAAAGCCTATCATTCCTTTAAGGAATGCATATCACCCACCAGCTTTTATGACAATTTTTTACAGTAAAATCAGCTTATGAGAAATGATGAGTTGAAGTCTTTTTTTTTTTCTTGCAGATCTGTTACTGGTCATTGCATGTATTGTGAATGACTGTCAACTACTACCACATCAAATTTTAGCTCAATATCTGTAAAATTCACCAAGGTCAATGAGAGTTTGGGTGTGCACTCTAGGGGTTAAGTTGTGAGAGAAAACACATTTTATAATTCCGTTTGACATAATGACACATGTCATGAGTTTAAATTGTCATTTTATTTCAGCTGTCATAATAACTTTTTCTAAAAAACAAAAACCACACTGAGTAGTTTTTAAGCACTTAATTTAATCCAGTTGAATTCAGGGGTGGAAATTAAAAATTTTGTCCACCAGCCACTATGGCTGGTGGACAAATTTTTTTTACCAGCCACTCAAATATTTTACCAGCCACTATTTTTCGTTGTGACAAAAAGTTATTTCATATGATGAAGATGATCGAAGTGGGTGGAAGCAGTTGTGGTGCCCTACAAGCTGAACAACTCCTCTTTCTGGACACTGCATGGAAATAACTAGATTTGTCTTATTTTATTTTTTTATTTTAAACCATTAAAAGATGCATATCTGTACATAAAAAAAATCAGACAAGTGAAATTTTTTTCTGTGGAGTGTTTTTGAAGTATTTTTTTGGTGCTTTAGTATGCAAGTTGTAATGTTTTTCAGACACTTGCTGCTTTTAATGCATAGATCTATTTGTGCTACCCGCTTATATTTAACAGGTAGGATATTCTGATGAAGGAAGTGATTTTTGTGGTTTTAGAAAGGTTTTCGTCGTGGATATAAATTGTTACAATCCTATGTTAAGCATAACTCCTAAGCTTCCACTTCAGTATCCGATGATATTTAACATTAACACAAACTGCTATAGTTTTCGGTTTGTAAACATGACGGTAGCAGTTTTTGACGGGTAGCCCTGACCGTTAGACATAGCTGTTTAGCCGTGCTACGGTAGGAAAATCTGACGAGGAAGCACAGATCGTCAGAA
>NC_051433.1:27656260-27661396 GCF_001649575.2 Kryptolebias marmoratus | reverse complement strand
ACATTGCTGCCCCCTATATGTCAAGAGGACAAATAACACCTTTTCTGTTCAAATTGCCAACCCGCCACAGTGGCGTGTGTGTTGATCAAATTCACCCGCCACTTCAAATATTTACCCGCATTTGGCCGGTGGCGGGTGCTAATTTCCACCCCTGGCAGCGAGGGATTGGAGGACTCAGACTGGCTAGGAAGTGGGGGGGGGGGCTTTGAAGAAAATAGGTTGGGAACCTGCTTCAAATTCTCCACAATGAATACACACTGGTGTGCTCTAACCACTCATCTTAGAAATACTGCCACCACATTCTACCCAGGACCCTGATACATTGACAACCCAATGACAAGCCACCATTACTTTACTATGAAACTTTTGTGCAAGCAGAGAGGATACATAATCCCTCCAGCGAGTTCTGGGCCTGCCCTCGGGTCTCTAGAAATCCTTAGAAAAAAGGTGTCCAGTTGGCATTCTAATTAGATGCCCAAACCACCTCAACTAACTCCTTTTGATGCAGAAAGGCAGTGACCCGACTCAGAGCTCCTCACTGTCTCTAAAGACTGAGCCTGGCTACCCTACAAAGGAAGCTCAATTTAGCTGCTTGTATCCAAGATCTTGTTCTTTAGGTCATGATTCACACCTCATGACCATAAGAGTGTTAGAATGTAAATGGACCAGTAAACAGAGATTTGTTTTTTTGCTTAGCTTCTTTTTCAGACTGTTATGACCCACTGGCTTAAATGGATGAGAACGAGAAGCACAAATCAGACAGATAGAGTTAACTAAAATAAGGTTTATTGGCTAAAACTCAGGAGTAGAGGGGAAAAAAAAACATTCAAACTGCACCCTGCAGCCAAGGGAGATATGAAAAAGAGAGAAGGGAGCAAGTCCCTTCTCTTAAGGTGAAGGGTGTGGCCCACTTAAATAGGCTGCTCATATGGAGCAGGATAACTGTCAAAAGATGTGTGCATGATTCTAACATACATATTTGTATGTCAATAAAATTCTTGCACAAAAAACTCGACTGCCATGTACGTGAGTCTGAGAAACTGTGCAGATTAAGATTGTTTTTATGCGAGTATGAGTCTAAAAGCTGTGAGTGCAATGTCTTGTGAATACAACTCTAATTTCTACGACTACAAACTCTTCCCTTCTGTGTGGATACGAATTCAAGTTTATGGGTACGAGTAGAAAAGTGTTGAAATTATGTCACAGGGTGGAATAATTGATCCGCGATTACACCAAACACAGTATGCACAGCATGTTGTTGAGCTTACCTGTGATGTGTCACCGGAGCCGGTGAGTAGGACCTGGCTGCAGCAAACAGAAAGGGGCAGGGACGGACCATGTCAGTCCCATACCATATATGGAAATGGGACCATTGCACTCCAGAAATAAAGGGGGTGCTATTTTCATAACCATCAGTATACAACCCTAAAGAAGCGGTAGTTCAATTGATGGAAGATTGAGAGATTCTTCTACTGATTTTTTTTCGTGAAACGATTCACAATGGAAACCATGCAAAGTCAGCAAAAAGTACTTTTACATTCTTAATACAATTTTGTTCACATAATAAATCCATACGTTTATGTAGAATAAGTTGAGAACTAGTGAAATTCGTAATTAATACAAGCTAAGGTTAAATTTACCATTTATCATAGTAAATTAGTTCTCTGCAGCGCATCATTAGAAAAACATAGTAAAGTATATATCACGTATAATTGAGAAATGTGGCTTATCCTCAAAGTTTGTTCTTTATTTTCTTTCTACAGATCCATGTATCTATTTGTAACATTCAGAAAGGAGATAAATTAAAGCCTTATTGCTAAGACGATAAATACAGATGTTCCCTTCGCTCGTACAGAGGAGTCTTACCAGGTGGTGAACAAGTACTGCTATTGTTCAACATAAAGGTCTGTGAAATTGAACTGGATAAACTTATGTTTGTTACATATTTATCAGTTTCATAGTTTTCATATTTTATTTTTAAAGTTTAACTTTTTTGTGAAATATGTTTTTATACACCAATGGTGAATTTCTGTAAAGTCAGTAATCTTTTTTGAAACTAAGCTGCAAGTAGAGGTGCGTAGAGTACCCAAATGTGATACTCTAGTAAGAGTACAACTACTTCAATATAGTTATAGTAATACGTAGCTATGCAAGAAACTACACACGTAAGAGTAACAAAGTATTTGGTAAAATAATTTCTCTTAAGTACTGAGTAACTGATCATAATGTCTAATTTTAAATTTACATTCATTTAATCAGACATTATTAAAAATGAAGTTATGTGCAGTGTCTAGTATTTCAAAACCTAACATGAAAAACATTAATACAAGACAAATAATAAAGGTAGAAACACAATTCCAAATAAGATGTTTTCCAAAACGTATTAAACAATTTTTTATAGTAGCTAATATAAGTACTTCCACTGACTATATATGGTGTTTGCTGTGTGATTAATCTACAAATGACACAACAGGCCAGGCAGATGTAAACAGCAAAGCTCGAGCACAAACAAGAAGTGTGAATTTTAACATAAACCTCACATTTGTCTTGTCTATTTTTTTGGTTAAAATATGTTCTTCATTCAGTTAAGTTACTTGCACAGGGTAGTGTATTCAGAAATTTTACTCAAGTAAGAGCAGCAATACTTATAACATTATTTAAGTAAAAGTATAATGTGTTGTATAGCAAAACAATTCCTAAAAGTAAATTTATTCCAGCAAAGTTACTCAAGTAGTTGTAACTGAGTAAATGTAATTAATCACTACCTGCCTCTGGTTGTTTGTTTGAGGATCCGGAGTTTTCCCCGGCTTGTGGGCGGCGCCTCTAACCTCCCTCTCCCCCAGCTGTTGGCGATCCTGGCTGATGACCAGCACCAGCATTTAAGTCTTCAGCTGGGTTCAGATCTTCGCTGGAGCATCTCACCTCCTGGTTAGAATCTCAGCCATCAGGGTCTAACATTACGCTTCATGCTACGTTAACCTTGTTTGTTTTTTTTTGTGTGTTCTTGCTTCAGGATTAATGTGCCTCGGCTTCCTGACTCTGTGAACTACCTGGACTTACCTTGGCACAGCTTGGATGAACTTACCTGTTTTGATTACCTGGACCTCTGAACTCTTGGACTTGGATTGGATCCACCTCGTCGTCTGTAAGACACAAACAATCATTCACCATATTTTGCAAAAGCAACAAACCTACAAACCTAGTACCTGAGACTCACCTTGCTTCTCCTTGCCTTGCAGATCCTCCTGGTCCTCATCATCACTGTATATATACATCACCTGTAAATAAAACCACTTACCTTTACTCTGTGTTCGTGTCTGGTTTCGGTACCACTCATACGACGAAAATCATGGTTTATGTCAGAATATTCCGACATAAACTTAAAAATCCACTCTGGACTCAAAAATTAGTCCAGAGTGGTTCCGATTCCTTAACGATCTATTGACCCCGGCTCTCCAGTATCGATATTCTGAATATATATCCCATTTTCGTTACTCGCAGGCTGGAACCTTGAATGTGGGCCAAAAGACTTGCGAAGGAAATGGCGGAATCTGTGACTCCACCCAAACTCACAGATGCAAATTCTTGACGGGACGGGTCGACCAGCTAACAGTGCTAACTCGGGACATTCATCAGAGGTTAGCATCTTTGCTACCAACAACCTCTACTTCCGTTTTCGCCGCGACTCCAGCGTCACTTCTGGTTCAAACGTCCGCCCATCTCCGAGAGGTACCCTCACCAACTCTGGCCTTTTTCAGTCCGCTCAACCACCGAGAGTCCTGGAGTGGACTCTCCCCTCCCGGATGGGGAGCCGGAGCCCATGCAGGTGGGGTGCGCCAGGCTGAGCATGGAAGAAAGGCAACAACACTACGAAGCTAAGGAGTGCTTTTATTGTGGGGACAAGAGACATTTCCACACCAGATGTCCTCTCCTGTTAAAAGGACAAGCTCACTAGACACCTGAGGGATTCTAGTGAGCAGTTTTTCTCATCCCCTCGGCTCCCGATTCTACCTCCATGCCACCATCACTAATCAACAGCTGAAGACATCCGTCCACGCACTGGTTGATTCGGGGCCAGAACAAAACCTGATTTCTGAAGATCTCGCTTCCCAACTACAACTCCCTCTACAAGCGTTGTCTACCCCTTTACCTGTCATGGATGTTTCTGGCCGGATCATCACACGCATTAGTCATCGAGTAACCAACTTCCAACTCATCGTCTCTGGTAATCACCGGGAATCAGAGGAATTTTTGGTTTTTTCGTTGCCCACGTCTCAGATGATATTAAACTTCCCGTGGCTCAGGAAGCAACCCGGTGAGCAACTGGACTGAGAGAAGGATTGAGTCATGGAGTGACTTCTTCCTAAAGAACTGTCTCCAGTCCGCCATATCAGTTCTGTCAACTAAGAGGTAGCCCTCTGAGCGAGTAGACCTATCTAAAGTTCCACCTGAATACAATGATCTGGCCCTGGTGTTCAGTAAGGCCAAGGTCTTGTCCTTACCTCCACACAGGCCAAATGACTACGCCATTGAGCTCTTGCCAGGGGCTCCCCTCCCTTCAAGTCGATTATTCAATTTCTCGGGACCCGAAAGAGACTCCATGAGAATTTGCATAGAAGAGTCGCTCTCTTCTGGGATCATTCTCTCTGGGATCTTCTTTGTGGCAAAAAAGGATAAAAGTCTTCGCCCGTGCATTGACTACTGAGGACTAAATCAAATAACTATCAAGGACAAATACCCTCTACTAGTGCTGGGCGATATGAAAAAAATCCTATATCACGATATGGATAATTTTATATCACAATAACGATATATATCACGATATACCCCAATTACGTACGTTGTCAGTTATTCTCTGAAAAATATGAAAAAAATAATTTAATTTCAAACCTTTTTCAAGCTTTATTTCGAAGTGACATTTAACTGAACTTTCACAAATGAGATCTGCTGCATTTTAGTGCAGCAATATTTATGTACCTGTTACGACGTAACAGTATCAAATGACAACACTATTATTTTCGGCTGGCTATAGTTTCACTTTTCGCAACTTTCCCCAGCTCTTTTACAACTTGTTTGACCTTGCACTTTTTGGATTGTTAAATATTCTTTTTCGTGGTTCTTCTTTAAGTAATAGAA
>NC_051433.1:27651390-27656141 GCF_001649575.2 Kryptolebias marmoratus | reverse complement strand
TCCCCCCTCGTTTTGGTAAAAGTCTTTCTTCTTGGGCTGCGTGCTAGCTGTCTCTACTTGTTGCGACCCCGAGTTTGATACTTCATGCGTCTCCATCTTTCAGCACTTATGACTTAAATGCCGTCAAAATATACGGTGGGCCCGGTGTAACACCGGGCCGCACAGAAAGCCGCTGCCTTAAAGCATGTCGCAAACCCACACGTAAAGCAGCGTCATGTCGCAAAATGGAGGTTCTTCGCAAAATAGTTATTTTTTCTTCTTATTTATCACTTATATAAACTGAATATATGCAAAGTGACAACACTAATACATTCGTCGTAGCCTACGTTATGAAATATTTACATGAATCATTGACACAGTTATGATAGAAATGATAGAAGAAAATATATCACAATAGACACTTTTCTATCGTCCCCACAATATGTATCGTTATATCGCCCAGCACTACCCCCTACCTTTAATCGATTCAGTCCACCAACAACTCCACTCAGCCACCATCTTTACAAAACTGGACCTCCGCAACGCATACCACTTGGTAAGAATAAGAGAGGAGGACGAATGGAAGACCGCATTCAAAACCCCCCTGGGACACTTCGAGTACCTGGTCATGCCCTTTGGACTTACTAATGCTCCTGCAGTATTTCAGTAGCTCATCAACTTTGTATTATGAGATTTTCTAAATATTTGTTTTTGTCTATTTAGATGACATTCTAATCTTTTCTCAGGATTCCACTCAACACCAACGACAGGTGCGGGCAGTTCTCCAAAGGCTGTAAGAACCAACTCTTCATAAAGGCCAGAAAATGTGAGTTCAGTGTACCCTCTGTAGCTTTCTTGGGTTTTATTTTTGGGCAGGGCCATTATAAGACAGCTCCAGAGAAACTAAGAGCAGTGGCTGAATGGCCAGTTCCTTCCGACCGACGTCAACTTCAGAGGTTCTTGGGATTTGCAAATTTTTATCGCCAGTTTATCAAGGACTACAGCAGGGGGACTGTCCCACTTACTCAACTCACATCGGTCAAGAAAGCCTTTGTGTGGTCTCCAGAAGCCCAAGCTGCATTTGGTGAATTGAAATCTTGTTTTGTCTCCGCTTCCATCCTTCATCACCCTGATCCTAAAGTTCAATTCATTGTCGAAGTTGATGCATCTGACTCTGGCGTAGGGGCTATTCTCTCACAAAGAACCCCTACTGACAACAAAATTCACCCGTGCGCTTACTTCTCTCGACGTCTATCCCCAGCTGAATGCAACTATGATGTTGGCAACCGGGAGTTGGTGGCAATCAAGTTGGCTTTGGATGAGTGGAAGCACTGGCTAGAAGGCACCAAAGTCCTGTTTCTAATCTGGACGGACTATAAAAACCTTGCCTACCTTTGTACCGCCAAGAGGCTCAACCCCCGACAAGCCAGGTGGTCCTTGTTTTTTGACAGATTCAATTTCTCAATCACCTACAGACCCGGTTCCAAAAACGTCAAGCTTGATGCCCTGTCCAGATTATGGTCCAGCTCCGAGCAATCAAACACTGAGGAACCTATAATTCCGGCCACCATGTTCATAGGTTCCCTCACCTGGGCCATAGAGAGGGAGATTTTGAATGCCCAGCAGACGGAACCAGACCCAGGCGGGGGACCCCCTAACAAGATGTACGTACCTAAATCTGTTAAGCCTAGAGTTTTGGATTGGCTTCATTCAAATCAATTTTCATGTCACCCCGGTATCAATCGCATGCTAAGTCTCACGGCCAGATATTTTTGGCGGCCTTCACTGTCAGCCAACGTAAAGGAGTTTGTGACAGCTTGTCCTACCTGTGTCTGTTTTAAGAGCAGTAAACAACCCCCAGCAGGCCTTTTGCAACCACTACTGGTCCCCAGTCGTCCATGGTCCCATGTTGCACTGGACTTCATCACAGGTTTGCCCGCGTCTCAGGTTAATACTGTCATTCTCACTGTGATTGATCTTTTTTAAAAGCGGCACATTTCATTCCATTACCCAAACTTCCTTTAGCTTTTGAAACTGCACAAATAATGATGCAACAGGTGTTCTGTCTCCATGGCATTCCGGTTGATGTGGTATCAGACAGAGGCCCCCAATTCACATCTCAAGTTTGGAAATCATTCTGCAATGGTCTTGGAGCCAAGGTGAGTCTCACGTCTGGGTACTATCCTCAATCAAACGGCCAAACCGAATGCTGCAATCAAGAACTGGAATCTGCTCTCAGATGCCTGGCTAGCGATAACCCATCTACTTGGATTAAGCTTATTTGGATTGAGTATGTTCATGTATCATCTGCCACAGGTTTGTCCCCTTTTGAGGCGTCCCTGGGTTACAACCCCCCGCTGTTTCCTAGTTTCGAGACTGAGATTGCTGTCCCTTCGGTTCAGGTCCACCTACGCAGATGCCGGAGGATCTGGAGGCAGCGGGTGCTCATGAGGACCTCTGAGCAGAATAAGAAGAAGGCGGATCGTCGTCGCTCAGCCACCCCAGGTCGTTTCATCGGTCCCTTTCCCGTAGAACAAATCATAAATCCCACCTCTGTCCGGCTTACACTTCCTGCAACTATGCGCATTCATCCCACTTTTCATGTGTCTCAGTTAAAACCAGAAGTGTTATAATCTTTAGCATTTGTGTTTGTAGCTATTACATTGTGAATTGTTGTCCTTGCTCTATTTTGAGTGTATATTGACAATTTCTTGCATAAATATATCTGCAAAATATATTTTTGTTGTTTTTAATTTTATTCCTTTCTTTTGGTTTCTGCAGAATTCCATATCTTCAGTTGCGGTGTTCTGAATCATTAGGTGAACCACACAATGACTTTCAAAATGGTGTACAGACAACAGCAACCAACATGCAGGCAGCCACGGCAGCACAGCCACCTGTCTGCTCAGGAGACATAATTACATTTATATTCATTAATGGGTGAGATCAACTTGAGTAAATTGTCAGCATCATTTAAGTCAGAAAACTGGATTCCCTTTGCAGTGTTAAGATGTTCTTCCTGCAACCTACAGTACAAAGACTGTGTGAGTTTCACAGGAAGTGGAAGACGAGGAGGAGAGGACCATTGTTAACACTGTGACAGCATACGTGGACACTGCCCTGACCGTCAATACTGAAAGCACTGGGAATATTCATAGCTTTTCTATAAACACTTTGTTTCACAAATTTTAGTCGTCACACATTCTTGTTAATTTGTTTTATTGTATTAAATGCCATTTTAAATCATTTTTGGTGAAATACATAGGCTTTTGGAATTGTGCATTTATCTTTTTGTTTGTTTACAAAATGTGTTTTTTAAATATTATGTACATTTACAATTTACCCTTTTACTTTGGCTCAGTTGACCTACTCCTGTGTAGCACAGTGTTATTTACTTTTCATACAAATAGTGTCAGTTCCACAAAGCAAATGGTGAATATAAGTTGTCTGTAGCTGTAATAAAGAGTAAAACCAACAAACTACTACAGTTGTAAATATATAATTTTATAACTGTTGTTTGAGGATTGGATACTCTTGTTTTAAGAAATATGGAAAGACAACCAAAGTAAATAACTTACAATAGCTTATATGTAAATATTTTATTGTTTCATAGTTGCTTTTGAACAATGACCATAATCAATACAGATTTTCGTTAAAAACTTATGCTGTGACTAAGTTGTTTGTTTTAACAGCCTTAATTAACAAAGATTTCAAAAGAAAAACCAAGGCTATTTTTTTAATAAAGCAAGCCCATAAGAAACATATTTTGTTTTACAAACAAAAAGGCATAATACAAACATAACAAGGTTCAAATGCAAAATGCAAAGTAAGCTAAAATATAGGGTAAAACAAATAAGGCAAAAATAAAAAGGTAGGGTTTAAATTTTATCATATGAAGAATCATATTCTTTAGTTAAAGTTTGAGGGCATTTTTATTAGACATACTAAGCTTTGAGGTATAACAAAAGTCATGAAATACATATAACTGTAGTTTTAGGTATTTAAGGTATTTGTCCTCATGAATGAAGAATTTTCCATTCATGAAATCAAATTCTATAGTTTGAAGTCCTCCATCCTCGTAGTGTTTGGTCATTTCAACCTGGAGAGACTCACGACAAAGAGAAGCTGCAATTAAATGGTTTTATTTGACATGAATGACATAAGATATTTGGCGCTCGGACCTCGGCGGAAGACGCGAGTGTCGACAATAGCAATGCGCTTCGAGGAGAAGCTCAGGTTGAGCATTAGAGGCGTCTTCCCCGGGCTGGACACTGGTGGTGGAGGTCGAAGAGGGTCAGAAAGCTTGAGGGATCTGGGAAACTGGGGGTGGAGAAGGGGTGGAGGTGGGTTGAAGTTCGGCCGGTGAACGGATAGGGCCATGATGGAGGTTCTTTTGAACGAAGGCTTGCTCGCTGATTGGATAAGCTGGAGGCGCGTCAGATGCTGATGGGCTGAGATGGAGGTGCGGTCTGATGCTGATGGTCTGAGATGGAGGTGCTCGATGCAGTGCTTAGATGCAGGTAAGGCTGAAGCAGGTCTTCCAGTCTGAATTTACGCCTAGGCTTCATATCTGTTTTCTTAATGTAGTGTATCATTTTCTTCCAAATATAGTCAAAATTAATTTGATTTTTTTATACCTTTATTAGGAATAGATAAGGAGTAAGCTGGATAAATACAGGTGCTGGTCATAAAATTAGAATATCATGAAAAAGTAGATTGATTTCAGTAATTCCATTTAAAAAGTGAAACTTGTATATTATATTCATACATTA
>NC_051433.1:27642142-27651290 GCF_001649575.2 Kryptolebias marmoratus | reverse complement strand
GTATGAATATAATATACAAGTTTCACTTTTTAAATGGAATTACTGAAATCAATCTACTTTTTCATGATATTCTAATTTTATGACCAGCACCTGTACATCTTGTTAAAGATGCCATTTTGGTAAAAGATTTTCTACCACATAAACTAATGTCCTTTAGTAACAATAAATTGGGTCTACATTGGCCTTTCTCAATGACCTTCCATATATTTTGTTTCTCGTTCGAATCTGGATTTTTATAAATGAATCTTCAGTCAGATGAGTGGGATGAATAGACATCAATTCACATTTGGTTAAATTCAACATAAGTGTGAAGAAGGGGGGAGATGGAGGCGAACCCAGAATGCAGACTCATCGTGAAAATAAAACTAATTTATTAAAGTAAAACACTAACAAAACAAACGGCTGACGTGGCAGCAAAAAGAAAACTAACAATAACAAAATATCCAAAATAACAGCAAAGCAAGGCAAAAGCGAGGCATGGAATGAGAAGAAAACAATGAGCATGGCATGAACAGAGGAATGACCGAGTGCAGAGTGGTGAACAGAGACCGGTTTTTAAAAGACTGAGGGAGAGGTGATTATTGGATACAGCTGTGGAAAAGACGAGGAGCAGGTGAGGTGGGTGTGGCAGGCATGGATGGAAAAATACTGAGGAGGTGAATAGTGACCAGGAAACAGAAAACCAACAGACAAACCAAAACAAGAAACCAGACTCAAACAAGAAACCCCAAACAAAGAACAAAACACACCTATATTCATGACAATAAGATCCAAGGCTTTTAAAAAAAAGTTAATAATTTGAAAGATTTTAGGGATCTCATTGATATTCTCCATGAAAATAGTGTTGTTATTGGCTGATTGACTTATGATAAATTGTTTTCTTAATAGATACAATATTATCCAACAATATAATTAACAATATCTTAAAACTGCGGCTAAATTGTTTATTATTATTTTAACAGTCAGAATCAGTAAACATAAAAAAAAAAAGTGACAGACATACTATGTGACATAACACGGCTGGTAACGGAAAAGGCACCCCCTTCATTTCCGGAGTACAATAGTCCCATTTCCATATATGGTATGGTCTGTCCCTGCCCCTTTCTGTTTGCTGCAGCCAGGTGTACTTGGAGCTGGTAGCTCAACCTGGTCCACTGTCCTCAGCCATCTTTGAATTTCTTCTTCTTCTTATGTGGTGTTTTATGGCGGTTGGCAAGAAACTGGAGGTATGCATTACCGCCACCTACAGGTATGGAGTGTGGTTCGAGATGGTTTAATTCCTAATATTTATTTCTGTATGTTTTACAGGAAACTCAAATTCTATGAAACACTTTGCATGTTTTCCCTGTGAACACGTGGGTTTACTCCAGGTACTCCGGTTTCCTCCCACAGACCAAAAACATGCATGTTAGGTTAATTGATGACTCTAAAAATTGTCCCTAGGTGTGAGTGAGAGTGTGAATGGTTGTTTGTCTCGTTTGTCTATATGTGGCCCTGTGATGTGCGACCTGTCCAGAGTGTCCCCCGCCTCTCGCACAGTGACTGCTGGGGATAGGCACCAGCTCCCTGCGACCCGGAATGAAGAAGCGGATAAAGAAAATGGATGGATGGATTTTCAAACTGTCTTATCATAAATCTTCTTTCTTGTTCATCTTTCTGACATTCCATTATAACGTGTTCTACTGTTTCATTTCATTTTGTCCACCATAGTCACATTTCCCTGTATTATGTTTGCATATTGTAAAAAGTGTGCAATTAAGTCCTGTATGTCCAAATCTAAGTCTTGTTATTACACTTTCTTCTTTTCTGCTTCTTCTTACAGCTCTCATTTCTCCTACGACCCTTTGAATTTTATAAAACCACCATACTTTGTTATTTCTTTCCCATCTCTTCTGCCATTCTTTCTTCAGCCTTTCTTTGATTATACTTCTTGTTTCAGATACTAGTTTTAACTGTAAAATTTATGTCACTTTGTGTTGCCTTCTTTGCCATTTTATCTGCCTTCTCATTTCCACTATAGGCCTATGTGTGCTGGTACCCAAAGAAATACTACAGTTAATCCCATCCTTTGTATTCTGAATGTGTGACTTATTTCTAGTAAAATGTATGGTCTGCTATCTGAGTGACTGTTTTTTAAATTGACTAATACTGAACTTGAATCTGAACATATTATTGTTTTTAATGGTTTTACTTCTTCCACCCACTGTATAGCTAATACAATTGCTATAATTTCTCCTGTATATACTGATAAATTGTTATTGACTCTTTTACCTACTTTAATTTGAAATTCTGGTACTATAAAGGCAACTCCTATTTTCTCTATTGTGTTTGATGCATCTGTATATATTTCAATGTACTGATAATAATTGTTTATGTATTCTTGTACTATTTGTAAATTAATAATACACTGATCGTTTTCATTTCCAATAATTTCAAATCAACTGTAGCTTTTGGTAAAATTCAGGGTGGTATTATTGACAATAGTTGATTTGGACTTATTGTTATATTATGAATATGATATTCCTCTGTTTTTTTTTCTTTAATTACCCATCCAAAACTCCCTGTCTTTCTTTTTTATTTTTCCCAACGTTCATTTAAAATGTCATGGGTTGGATGATCCGGTTTATTGCTTTGTAAATTCAGCCAGTAGTTTAACATGATTTGTGTTCTTCTCAGGTGTAAGGGTAGTTCTCCCATTTTCACTTCTAATGCTATTGTTGGAGTAGTTTTGAATGCTCCTGTGCAAATTGGTAGTGCCTGATGTTGAATGTCTAACTTTCTTAAATGTATTTTTGCAGCTGTCCCATAAACTAAACTTCCATAATCTATGTTCGATCTGATTGATCTAGTATACATCTTTTTTTTAATGTTCCTCTATCTGCTCCCCAGTCACTGCCAGCTAAACATCTCATAATATTTAATACTTTTTGCATTTATCTATTATTTTCTGTATGTGGATATTCCATTTAATTTTTTTATCAAACCATATTCATAAAAACTTTATACATTTTACTTGTTCTAACTCCTGATTATGTAACTTTATTTTTATTTCTTGCCTAATTTCTTTCTGTGTAAAAACCATAACTTTTGTTTTTTCAACTGAAAACTTAAATCCCCATTTCAAACCCCATTTCTCTATTTCATAAATAACATTTTGTATTTTCTTAATGGTAAATTGTATATTTCAGTCTCTTTTCCATATAGCCCCATCATCTACAAATAAAGAACAACCTATCCCACCTAAAATTTCATTAAATGTCATTTATCATGATAGAGAAAAGTATTGGACTGACAATACTCCCTTGAGGTGTTCCATTTTCTACATGATACTTTCTAGACAGTTTTTGACCTATTTTCACCTGTATTGTTCTGTTTAATATTTTTTTTTATCCATTTAAACATTTTTTCCTGGTTTGTCTATTGGTATTATTACTGATTCTTTCCAGCTCTGTGGTAGCTCCCTCTCATCCCAGACTTCATTAGAAAAAATTGTTTTTGGATGATTCATTTAGATGATCTGTCCTTGTATACAAAATCTGATCTTGACCAGGTGCTGTATTTTTGGTTTTCCTGTTTAGTTCTTTTTTTGTAAATGGTTCATTTAATAGGTTATTTGTTTCTTCAATATCCTCTAGTAAATTATTACATTTAAGCTTTGTTAATTCCCTGCTTTTCCTTCCCTCTTCACTGTTTCTTGAGCTATGAATCTGACTGAATGTTTTTGCTAGTATTTCAGCTTTTTCCTCATCTTTTATTATATTTGTGTTTTCAATATTTAATACTGGATATCCATATTCTTTTTTTAATACAATTCTTTCTTTAATTACTTTCCAAATGATTTAATTCTTTGTTTCTTTACCAACAGTCTTACAGAATTTGCTCCAATATTGTCTTTTTGCGTTTGCGTTTCAATAAGGTTTTGATAGACTGGTTATTTTGAAGTATTTTAAAAGGTTTATTTCTTAATTTTATTACTTCACTACATTCACTTGTCCACAGTGGTACCATTTTCTTATTGTTCTGTCTTCTTCCTTTCTTTCTTGAATGTTCTGCTGCTTCTAATATAATTTTACAAATATCACTGTTTATGTTATTTATATTCTTTGTCACATCAACTTTTTTAGGCTACTCAAAAATCTAAATTTAATCCAGTCTGCCTTATTATCCATTTTTCATTGATTATTTCATTACCATTATCTAATGTTACTCCGACTCTGATTGCAATAGGATAATGGTCACTGCCAATTGTTATATTTTTATTAATGTCCCACTCACAAACACCTGCCAGTGTGTGTGATACTAATGTTAGATCAATTACTGATTCTGTTCCTGTTCTTACATTAAACCCAACCCAGATAACCCAACACCTCTTCCATCAATTCAAGTGACAGTGTTTTACATGGATAATAAAAATTCATTATTACACATTTTCCTTCTTTTCCCCATATTTCTACTACTATATATTCTAGTTCTTAACCTTCCCTAATACCTGATATTGTAGCCCTTGTTTTAAAAATATCCCACACCCTCCTCCTGTTCCATTCTGTCGATCCATTCTTATACTAACATATCCTTTAATAACAAAATCCAGTGTTGGTTTTAGCCATGTCTCCTGTACACAAATAATCTGTGGTTTTTCTTCAAGTTCATTTATATATTCTTCAAATTCCTGTCCGTTAGCAATTAAACTTCTTGCATTCCATTGTAATATTTTCATATACTTTTGTCACCTGGTGTTCCTGGTCTCTTGTCTGTTTCCAACCTTTTATTAATGTTTTCCCATGATCCTTCTTTGAACCCCAAAAACTTTTCAGCTCCTCTCACGATTATTTTTGATTTTCTCTGTTTTATGTTTGGCCTGGTCAGTGCAGTTAGTGACATATGCCATGAATAATATTAAATTCTTAACAGACATGGTGATATTTTCATCAGATTGTGCTTTGCTTTGCTGTGTTGCTTGATTCTCTGTTTGTGTGAGCTCTCTTGGTTTTTGTCCTTTAACACTTTTTACTGCTTCTGCGTAGCTTATGTTGTTAGTCACTTTAATTTGTTGGATTTCTTTTGCCTTCTTCCTTACCTCACACCCCCCATGTGCGACTCTATGTTGTCCACCACTATTAGAGCATTTTTCTTGAACTTCATCTTTGCATTCTTCTATTTTGTGATCTTCTCCACATTTTGGACATCTTTGGTTTCCTTTGTATACTGAAGCTATGTGACCATATCTCTGACATTTGTAACAGCGAGGTGGTGGTGGAATATAAAGCTCGACTTGAAAGCTTAGGTAACCTATTTTGATAATTTTTGGCAGGATTGTTTCTTCAAACTCTATTAATATTGACAGACTTCCCACTCTTTCCCCGTTGATAGTTTTTGATAGTCTCTTCAAATTATTTACTTTTGTGCCAACAATGCTTCTTTTGGGTTTATCTAAATCTTTAACTGGGATTCCATAAATCACTCCTCAAACCATTTTATTTTCTCCTATGATCTTTTTTTCTATCACCATTTTTTTGCAAATATTGTCAACTTGTAGAGACTTATTTTTCTGTTCCTCACCTTTACATGTCACCAATAGATTTCGGATCAAAATATTTTTAGGTAATGTTCCTTATGTTCTTTTTCCTAACTTTGTTTTTTTTTTAAACTTAAAATAATCTGTACACTTACTTCTTGTTCCTTTTTTAATATCTATATCTATATATATATATAGATATAGATATAGATATATCTATTATATTACATTTCATCTTTGAATTTGGTGCATGCTCTGTTTGGTGTAATCATGGATTGATTACTCCACCCTGTGACATGATTTCAACACTTTTCTACTTGTACCCACAAGCTTTTAGATTCATACTTACATAAAAACAATCCTAATCTGCACAGTTTCTCAGACTTACGTACATGACGGTTGAGTTTTTTGTACAAGAATTTTATTGACATACAAATACGAATATGTTTGTTAGAATCATGCACACATCTTTTGACAGTTATCCCGCTCCATAGCGCACACCTGCAAATTGTTGCAATAGTTGCAGGTGAGGCTCCTACCTGAAAGATAATAAATTAACACTACCGTAATAAGACCAATGCCCTTATTACTGTGGATGAGGTCCTGATCTATCAATCCGTTTGCCCATCCATAGAGCTATCACTCGTGAACAAGACAAGTCTTGTTCCATCGATGACCTACGTATAACAATTTATTATGCGCAATGGGGAACCCACTGCATTCTTAATACACATCCAAAAAATCTCACCAAGACCACCCATGTTCTGACTGATGTTTTACTTCACAACATGGTTGCCATCCAGTGTGAAGTGGAAAGAGAGTTTTCCTTCAGTTGGATGGATACAAAGTCACCAGCCAAGTTACTGGGGCTACAAATGACTCCCATTAAATGTTAATACATAAAAAAATTAATTAATTAAAAAAAAAAGATTTAACAATTGACGCTGACATCTGACAGACTCTTTGACCATGGTTGCTATTATTAACTAGTAGGCAAAGGACAGAGGACAAATAAGCCTATCCTCACAACATCCACAGAAAGTGGCAGTGGTTTGTATTTACATTGTTAACACATGACAATCAAGAAAAATGTCTCTGTTTATATTATGTTAAAATGACCACTCAATGTAAACCACAAACAGTTAGAATATTGGAAAATTTGGCTATGTCATTTTTTGTCTGGTAATTGTATGTAATTCTGTCACCAGCTTCACACAAACTGTTACTTTGGAACTCTTGCTGCCAGTTTTAAATGTTAAAATGACACTAGCCTTGTCAAGAAGTGATGGTCTATCAACCCAACAACCCGACTGATACTGCATTGCCTTTAAGGTTTCTCACTTAATTTTTCTTCCTTTGACAGAAAGAAACATTTTTATGGTTTACTCTGAGCAAATAAGCAGGATAATGTTTAAATAAGGCCGCTATCGATTTGACTAAACAAACCGCATGCATACTAAGCACAGTTATCATCTCAAATGGTACTTATGACTCTGTGAAAAAAGTAATTATTAGAGACTGAAAATATGAGGGTCGGAAGAGAAGGCCAGAAGTTGAATGGAAAGCAGATCTATTTTGGAGGTGAGAGAAAAAAATAATAACAAAACTGTACCTTCAGGGTTCCACCCAACACAGGCAAACTTTGATGATTTTTATTTCTCCAGCTGTAAAGAAGAAAAAAAGAATTTTAAACTCTGCACCATTGTCTTAAGTGATTAGAAGGTGGATCTCCGCACACATGTATTGACATACAGTAACATGGACATTGTTTAGCTGAATACTGATAAAGTCATAATGGTGGGGGATTTCAATATTCATGTAGATGTTGAAGGTGATAGCTTCATATTATTCCAATTTACTTCTACTCTTTGTTCCTTCTCAGGCTTCTTAGCAGCAGCTTTTGGTTGTCCCGAAAACCAGTTTCAGGCTCAGAGATCAGACTTTTTCTGTTGTGGCTCCTAAACTCTGGAACAATCTGCCCCCTGACATTATACAGGCATCTTAACCTCCTATTTTTAAATGTCTTTTAAAAACACACCTGTTCACACTGACATTTCACCCAGTGTGAGTTGATTTAAGTATTGCTTTATGTATGTTTATTGTCTTCCGATGTTTTAATTTTTACTATTTATTGTACATCTCTTTGGTTGCAACTTGGTTTTAAAAATGCTTTATAAATAAATTGACGTGGCTTTGTAAAGATAGAACTGTATATTATTCATATTTTATAGAAGAGAATAATCAATTGTGTGAACATCTGGACAGAAATGAAGTATTTGAGAAGTTTCAGGGTTAGAGTCTGGATTTAGAGCTCATCATAGCACAGAAACAGCATTGGTGAAAGTTACTGATAATATTCTCATGGCTTCAGACAGTGGACTTGTGTCCATATATGCCCTGTTAGATCTCAGTGCTGCATTTGATACAATTGATCACAATATTCTATTGCACAGGCTGGAACATGATATTGTTCCAGACTGTGTAATAGAATACAAAGACTTGTATTCTATTTTACAGGAACACCTCTAAAATACTGTAGTTTAAATCATTTATTTGATATATTCCAGTTTGTTAAAGTAAATAATGAACCTTCTTCATACACCAAAGTTAGTCATGGAGTTCCTCAGGGTTCAGTGCTTGGACTTGATATATCCTTCCATTATGTAAAGTTATTTGACAGTGTGGGATAATTTTTCATTGTTATGCTGATGATACTCAGTTATATTTATTCATGACACCCGACAAATTCATTCAGTTACTTGGATTACAAACATGTCTTAAGGACATAAAAACCTGGATGATTCTTACTGTTTTACATTTAAACTCAGACAAGATAGAGGTAGTGGTTTTGGGATCTAAGCATTTTAGAAATAAACTTTGCAGCCTTTCACTTCCTCTGGATGGAATTATTTTGGCCTCCAGTTCTTATGTAAAGAACCTTGGTGGGGGTTTTTTTGTTTGTTTTTTAATCAGGATATGTCTTTTAAGACCCACATGGAAATGTTACCAGGACTGCTTTCATCCACCTGCATAATATCACTAAAATTAGAAACATCTTGTCTCAAAATGATGCAGAAAAAATGGTCCATACATTTATCAAATCTAGGCTGGACTATTATAAATCTTTATTATTTGGATGTCCAAACAACTCTTTAAAAAGTCCTGAGTTGATCCAACATGCTGCTGCCAGAGTTCTGATGAGTGTTAGGAGGATTTCTCCAGTTTTAGCTTCTCTTCACTGGCTCCCTGTCAAATTCAGAATAAAATTTAAAATCTTCTAACTAGGGCTGCAACTAACGATAATTTCAATAATCGATTAATCGGGCGATTATTTTCTCGATTTATCGATTAATCGGTCGTCTTGAAATTCATTAATTCATTCAGTCATTAATTTTGGCCCACATAAAAAAGTTATCTGTATGTAAAGAAGTAGGTTGATGTAAAACTTTTACTACTTTCTTATTTTTAAATAAATCAATATAAATTCAATTCAACATTTTCACTTTATATACTTAGCTCTCAAGCAGAAAATAACAATAGCTTATTTACCACCCGTGTTTCACATCTCTAAAAAACTTACAACTAAATCAATTAAACACACACACTACAAGTACCATTAAACACTTAATTACA
>NC_051433.1:27640563-27641939 GCF_001649575.2 Kryptolebias marmoratus | reverse complement strand
GCAGTTTCCTGTATGCTAACTGCTGCTAACAGAGCTCACAGAGCTAGTTCTGCTGCTTAACAACTTTAAGACAACGGAGAAAGACTAAACACAAAACCCTATTCAGCAGATTCTAACCTGCAGTGAGTAAAATATGCCCCCCAAAACGATAATGGAGTAGCAGAAAGAAAGTTTGCAGTGAGGAAGAGGAGCCGTAGCTTCTTCATCATCATACGGAGCGGACAGAGTTTGTTTTTTGTTTTGTTTTTTACGGAGCCGACGGAGCAATGACTTATATTTGGGATGGAGTTTGTTCAGCAAACGGTGACGTCACCGTTTCCGCAACAACGTTAGTGACGCATAAATTGTGCAACACATATCGATAATGACTTTTGTTGCCAACGCTCTTAATTATCAAATTTTATTAATTTTATCGATTCGTTGTTGCAGCCCTACTTCTAACAAACAAAGACCTCATCAACCAAGCTCCATCTTATATTAAAGACCTTATTTTTTCATATTTTACTAACAGAGCACTTCGCTCTCAGGCTGTAGGTTCACCTTAAGTTCCTATAGTTTCCAAAAGCAGAATGGTAGGCAGAGCTCTGATTTCAGGCTCCTCTCTCATGGAAACAACTTTCAGTTTCTGTCTGTGAGGCTGACACCCCATCTACTTTTAAGATTAGACTTAATACTTCTCTTTTCGATAAATCGTATAGTAAGGGTTGGCTTGGGTTTCCTTATTTATGCCTTAGTTAAGCTGCTATAGGTTTAGACTGATGGAGGACAAACTGATCACATTTGCTCACTATGCTGCTGTTTTATTTGTGTACCTCTCCATGTTTGCACTTGTAATTATTTCGATTATTAACATATGATTGTTTTTTTCTTGCTTCCAATATAAACTACATCTCCATCGGTCATTCTGTGTTTGTCTGTGTCTCTGTCCTGTCCTCTCAAACCCCAGCCCATCAAAGCAAATGGCCTCTCATCCTGAGCCTGGTTTATGGAAGTAAATAAATATCACTAGGATTTCAATTATAATTGCCACTGAAATTTTAATGTTGTATGTTTTTATTTACTGTTTCAGTTTTAAAAATTATTCAGTATAAATTTTGTCATCATTTCTAAGTATTTGACATTTCAGCTGTTATTTTCACATCAAGCTAAAAAAAATCAACATCATTATTTCATAGAGATTACATTTTCAACTAGAGAAGTTGCATTTCCTGCGAAAATGCAGTGTGAATGCTTTTTTTGCTGAATGATTTTGCTGAAAGCGGCTGAACATATGCTGAACAGCTGAAGTTTAATGAAGATGCAAAAAGCGGAACAGAAGCTGATTTGTAGAAGATTTGCATAAGCTAGAAGAACAAAAGCTGAAAGAAGCAGAAATT
>NC_051433.1:27637060-27640463 GCF_001649575.2 Kryptolebias marmoratus | reverse complement strand
ATAGCTGAAAAATTGTGGAAGGAGATAGGTGCCAAAAAACGTACGGAATAGTTAAAGAATAGATAATAATAGATAATAGATAATAGATAATAAAGAGAAACAGGAAAACAATGGTGTGAATGCTTAAAAGCATTCACACAATAATAGATAATAGATAATAAAGAGAAACAGGAAAACAATGGTGTGAATGCTTAAAAGCATTCACACAATTACATTTTTTTGTGTGTTAGTTTTCAGTGTTTAAAAATCTGGCATAAAAAATTCAACTTGTCAAAATTCAAGCGCAATATTTTCAGTGTGTTGATATTTCAATTGGCTCGTTTCGCTGTCTCAAATTAGACATTACATTTGGAGTAATAAAGACATCCTCTATAAAAACTTGCTTATTTTACTCTTATTGGTTTACTCCCAACATAGTTTTGATTTGTCAGCTGCTTAACTGTGATGGATCATTCATGATATACCAAGAAATAAAGTCAGTAAAAATAGCATCATAATTCCTATTAATGAATTTAAAATTGTCATAAATGCAATCCCTGCTGGAGTAATTATTGTTTTAAAAGTACAGCAGGACAGAATCCAACATTATTACCATTTGATCCAACCAAACTTGAAATTAGGACTGGGCGATATGAGGAAAATCTAATATCCCAACTTTATTTTTGTCAGGGTTCTGGGAGTTCCTGTTGTGCTGTGGCTGCTATTTCCTCATCTTCCTCTCCAGGTGGCTCCTCTAACAGGTGTTTGGCATCTAGAGCTCGTCAAGGCAGAGCATAAAGAGGGCCTGCTGCCAGCTCTTCAAAGTCAGAGTGTTAACCTGTTTGGTACGTGTGTTACCTCCTGGCTCAAGCTCACATGCTTGTGAAACCTTCTCATGTTGTTCTTGCTTCGTTCCAGGAAAAGCTTCACGCTTCAAGAGATCCCCTGCTACCTGAGACCAAGCCACAGGTCTTGTCAAAGATCAGTCTGGCGCTGCCACACCTTCAGAGGTTACACGCTGGCAGCAACTCTAACTGCTCCTCCTAGGCCGAACCTTGCTCACCCTCCAAGACACCAGGACTCTTCCCAAGCAGCCAAGACGCCTTCACAGAGAAGTCAAGCTGGTTCCAATCAACCGCCAAAGACAAACTCCCCAGACCCCGATCATCTCTTCCTGGAGGAAATCATCTAGTAACCCGTAAGCTGCTCCCGCCTTATCATTTCCAGTCATCTTCAACTAACCCCGCTAACCATCCTCCTCTCATCCAGTTGATGACCCGGCCCAGAGTTCCTGTTCCTGACCTCCCGTCTAGAACCACTTTTAAAATAAACATTTTGAACTGGCATTTGTCTCCTGAGTGTGTTCTGCATGTGACTTTAGCCAAAGTCATGACAATTTTGCTATATCACAATACCCAACATATAGCATGATATTTACAAATAACCATCAAAAAAATTATGCAAGCATAATTTTTGAGTTAGAAGTCACTTTGGGGGTGTGTGTGTACTGTGTGTGTTTTAATATATATATTTGCAAAGAGTATAAATGTAATTGTCCCTGTTTAACTTCTCTTTCTGCTGCTCTCCCTGTCTCTACAGAGAGGAGTGTGAAGGACCCAAGAATTGACAGAGCAGTTGGAGTCTGCAAAAGAATTGTTCATTTCTTTTCGCACAGCTGGAAAAGGCAGCATGCACTTGAGAATGCTCAAAAAGAGATGGGGTTATCACAACACAAGTTGACAACAGAGTCTCCAACAAGATGGGGGTCACGGTACAAAATGATTGCGCATCTGCTGGAGCAAGAGAAAGCCATCACACAGGTCCTAGCAGCTGACGGGACAACAAGACACCTTGTCCCAACATGGCAAGACATTGAGGTCAGTGAAAAACATGACTACTACCTCAATGCTTTTATATTTTATAATTACATTTTAGCCTGTTATAATCAAGATTATAGTGCAACAAGAAGTGGTATTTCAAATACCCCATTATATTTGGTAGCCTCAACAATGGGATGACATGATTTTGATTTAAGTGCTCCTTAAATTAGACACATTAATAAACTGGCTATAGATACCACACACTGTTTTAATTTTGTATTTTGATTGTTTTGTCATCTTCTATTCTGCAGATTCTGGATTCTGTGAGCAAAGCTTTGGGTTCACTGCACGAGTTCACAGATGCCTTGTCTGCTGAAAACTATGTGACTGTCTCATGCCTAAAGCCAGTGCTAGAACTTTTTAAAAGTGATCTGCTCCAACCAAAGGATGGGGAAACTGATCTCACAAGAAAGATCAAGGGCTCAATTGCAGAGTACTTGGACAAGAAGTATGGGGAAGATCCAGAGGTAATGGAAATGGTGCATATGGCAACAATGCTTGATCCACGATTTCATGCAAAGTATCTGAGTCAGGAAGAGACTCAGGTAGTCAGAGGCCGAGCTTTTCGGGAAATGGTACTGTTACTGCCAGGGCAGAGCAGCTCTGCTTCTGAACTTGATGACATGCCACAATCTGGACCAGTTGAAGCAAAGAGACACAAAAAAACTCTTGGTAGCTTCTTTAAGAGGGCCTCGTCAGCAGAAAAGACAAGATTGTCAGACCAAGAAATCATAAAAGTGGAGCTGAATACCTACTTGCAGTATCCCCCAGCAGATGAAGAGAGTGATCCTCTCGCATGGTGGAGGTTGCATGAGGTGAACTTTCCTCATGTCAGCCAGTTAGCCAAAAAGTACCTCTGCATCCAAGCTACCAGCGCTGCCTCTGAAAGGCTTTTTAGCACTGGTGGTAACATTGTGACCTGCCAAAGATCAGCACTAAAACCAGCTACAGTAAATAGGTTGGTTTTCCTGACAAAGAATCTGAAACTCAACTGTGAATGTAAAAACGTGTATGGTTGAAGCTAAACAGAAAAAAAAAACTAACAACTCAAAAAATACAGTGAGAAAGAAAATGTTTCAAGAAGGGAGTTTTCTAATAAGTTTAGATTTTTAATGCACCTTATTTGAAAGTGTTAGCAGCTCACAGTGAATGTATCTTTTTTCAGGATATTTGTATGACTGTTAAAATCTTGTTGAAGTGCAGCACCCTGTATATAGTATTTATTTCCTAAGACAGAATCTTTTGTTTTTGCATCCACCCTGATTTATTAACAAGCTTTTTTCACAAATAGACTGACCAATGAAAGGGTTGCTAATAATTAAAATACTAGTTGTTTACAAACTTGAAGTTTACAATTGATTATTTTTGTTACACTTAGAAGGTGATTTCAGACTGATTTTGTTGGACCAAGTATTTATCCATCCATTCTCTTCCGCTTATCCGGGGTCGGGTCGCGGGGGCAGCAGCCTAAGCAGGGAGACCCAGACTTCCCTCTCCCCAGCCACTTGGGCCAGCTCCTCCGGGGGAATCCCAAGGCGTTCCCA
>NC_051433.1:27627644-27634185 GCF_001649575.2 Kryptolebias marmoratus | reverse complement strand
CCATGGGAAGGGGGACCCACGTATCCTCTTCGGGCTGTGCCCGGCCGGGCTCCATGGGTGAAAGCCCGGCCACCAGGCGCTCGCCAACGTGCCCCACCTCCAGGCCTGGCTCCAGAGTGGGGCCCCGGTGACCCGCGTCCGGGCGAGGGAACACTGTGTCCAATATTTATGTTCATCACAAGTATTTATATATTTTTATATTTTCTTTTACACACATTTTGTGATTATGTATTTATTTACATGTGAATGTATTTCATTTTTATTCTGGAGACTGTTTATGCAGAAAAGTTTGAAAAAAATACATTTGTTCTAATGTTAAATATTTGTTTGGCCAAATCAAATACTACACTACTTGAAAACAGGAGAGTTTCTGCTGCCATATTGGCCTCTCTGCTCGCTGTGTAAAGATAAACGGCTCCAGAGAGCCAGACTCAGCCATCTCCTCAATGTCGGCATAAAGTCTCGTTCAGACAACCTATCATGATATGAGGAAAGTTGCAGTATCTGGAATATGAACTGTTTTAATTCCACAACAGCAGGAGTATACATGAGCTGTATTCCAGCAACCACTATGGTAGCCTTACTAGGTCAATAAAGGTGAATCTCACAACAGTTCTCCTTTAAAATAAATTCATATTATGTTGTTTGGCTTTGAAGTTTCAGGGCTCGGTGGTTGCAGAAAGCGTACATGGTCATGTATTTTAAACTGAATGCAAAGTAGCTGTGAGTCATTATCAATCTTGTTGTTCAGTTTGTTCTTTGTGTTTCTTTATAGTTTAATTTTTGTGTTCCCTGTGTTTTAGATTATTGTATTGTCCCTGTGCCACTATCCACCTGCCCTCAGTTTAGTAGATTTCCAGTCAGCCTGCCACACTCACTTCACCTGTTTCTCATTACCTGTCAGACCCAGCTGTAACTCATTTTCCACTAACCCTCATCTCTTTATATTCAGTCTTTTGTCACTCACTTGCTGCTGGTTCATTGCTTTCCATTTTCTGGTTCCTGTTTGTTTGCTTATTGTTTGCTTTCTCTTTGTCTTGTTTGCTGTTAGTTTGATGCCGCAGCCAGATCCTCTCCTTGTGTCTCCAAGAAGTTACTTTTGTAAGTTTTGCTGCCTCATCAGCTTTTTGTTTTCTTTGTGTTATAATAAATCAGTTTTTAGTTTTCAATATAAATTTGTGCTCTAGGTTCATTTCACTCAACCCTGTTATCTCAATATACATTTTGAGAAATTACAGTTGCTGTTTTATGATTTAGTGTCTTTCTCTGTTGTCTTTAATTAAGTCCACTTTGGTTCAAACAGCAAATGATGGTATGATCGGACACTGATGTACCTTGACCTCAGAGTTCAACTCTAATGTCTTTGGAAGTTGTCCTGGGCTCTTTGGTTACTATATGTATTATCCATTTATTAAGTTTGTCGTCAGTTTTCCTCTTGCAGACACATCCAGGGAGGTTGGCCCCAGTCCTGTGGACATTGACCTTCTGAATAATCTGTGCAGTTGTAGTCACAAGAACATCAAGCTGCTTGAAGATGATCTTCTAGTCTGTATCTTTAACATTTTGTCAATGATTTTCTTTCTAAGCTCCTGAGACAACTCTGTCCTTAGCTTTCTGTGCTTCATGCTTAGTGTGGTACACACCATGATACCAAACAGCACAATGACTACTTTTCACCCTTTAAACAGGCAGACTGACTTATTACAAGAATGAAAACACCTGTGATGCTGATTATAGGACACACCTTAGTTTAACATGTTCCTGTGTTCAAAATATATATTTTTTTAGGTGTACCATCTTTTTGGTCAAGGTCAGTTTTCTTACGTTTTTAACTACTGAAAATATTTTTGTTTTTAAATGACTGATTTTAATTAGTTGATTTTCAGCCGATATTCCTTATCATTTTTGTCAGTTTCAAGTTACTTGGGGTTTTTCTTTCTTTAACGAAAGCTACAAACAAATTTGACTGTACATCTCAGATTATTTTGGCAGAGTCTCATTAAAATCTATTCAGTGATTTGAGAGATATTTTGCTACTGCTATAGACAAATAAGCACACAAACAGACGCAGGCAAAAACATTAACACCCTTTTCCCTTTGGCGGTGGGCAATAATAAATTGTAAAATAAATGGAGCCCAAACTTGGGTAAAGAGTGAAAACAAGTGGAGGAGGAGGGGAAGTTAACATCCATGAAGAGGAAGGGAGGAGACAGAAATGTCATTCTTCCTCCTCCACAGCCTGAGGCTGGACACAGGGGAGAGGGACGTGTGCAGTGAATACTGAGCACCTGACCTTTCCGATAAGGTCTGAAGGTCTTCATATTCACAGTCATCACTGTCAGGAGAACTGGAACAAGAGAGCCATCATCATCAATCACCATTTCATGGAATGGAACTGAGGAAGCTGGTGAACTGTAACAAATGGTGTAAACAATCCACTAACTTCAAACTTATAGAAGAAATGGAGTCTAAAGCTTCCAATAAAATCAAACTTTATGAAAGTTATAGTTATCGCCAAAGGCAAAAGCGCAATAATGTTGTTGCCCATGTCTCTGTGTAAGTTTGTTTGTTTGTACCATTAGCAATACATCTCATGAATCACTGAATGGATTTCAATGAAACTTTCTGAAATTAATCACTGAATGTAAATCTACAACTTTTGAAGCCAACTCAATTCAAGTTGGCTGCCACAGTTAAGCAATCTTAATAAAATGGCTATAACTCAGTCATTTTTACAGATTTAGAGCAAAGGTTTTGTGTGGTAATAGCTAAGCACTGTCCCTAACCCATACTTGGAGTAGAAAATATTGCAAAACATCTTTGTTTAAAACTTTGGCATTAACTATGCAGTCAACTCTGACTGTCTTTAAGCAAAAAATCTCATAAACCAAAGGACAGATTTCAGTGAAACTCTAAAGCATTTATTGGCTGCACAAGTACAACTGATTAACTTTGGGAGTCGACCTTTTGGGCAGCATGGCAGTTTAGTGGTTAGCACTGTTACCTCACAGCAAGGAGGTCCTGGGTTCAAGCCCTGGGGTCTTTCCGTGTAGAGTTTGCACATTCTCCTTGTGTTTGTATTGGTTTGCATGGTTTCCTCCCACAGTACAAAATCATGCATGTTTAGGCTGCCTTCAAGCCCAGCATGCTAATTGATTGGATGAGATGTATTTTCAAAAGTTTGCTAATAACTAATGGAGTCAACTGTGTCTTTCTGTGATCTTATGAACCACTGAAAGGATGTTATTGAAACTCTCAGAAAGTAGTCCCTGGATGTACATCTACAACTAATTAACATTTGGAAACACAAAAATAGGTAAAACCTTCTGAGTTTTACAGACATTAAGCTGAAAGTTGGTGTGATAGTGGCTGACCATTATCCCTAAGCACTATACATTGTGGAATATGTTTGATTAAAGCATTAGCATTAACTGTTGGCATCAACCATCATTCACAACAACTACTCTTTGTGCTAATAGATCATGTGAGATGCTGCATGAGAAAGCACAAAGTTGATTTCAAGGAGCTTTGACATAAATGGATATAACACTGTTCAACCACTATTCATGAAGATGTTGCTATAGTGTTTGAATGCACAAAATATGAAGAAATCCATTGCTATCAACTTGTAATGGTAGTTGGTCTGATCACTGAGCACAAGTAGCAAATTATGTGTTATTTGTGTTGCAGCTGAAATATGCCTAAGTCAGGTCAGACATCTGCCACAGATTCAAGTTTTGAATTCTGAGATAAATGGATCCAGGATATTTGTACTTGAAAATAATCACGGAATTTTTATGAACACTAGAGAAATCGTAGTTTCTGTGAAAATGCATTGTGAATACAGAATGTTAAAATGATTAACACATTTTATTTTTCCTTATTTTAGTTTCAGTTTCTAAAGTTAAAATTAGCAAAACAGTAGCTAAACATAGCAAAACAAATGTTAAAATTGGTGAAACAGATGGTAAAGATAATTTTGACAAAACACATGCTAAAATTAGATAAATTACCTTAAATTAGGAAAAATGTGTTAATGATACTAACAGTACTTAAAATTAGAAAAAAGAAACCTAAAATTAGTAAAACTGTAGCCTAAATTACCAAATCAGGTGGTAAAGCTACAATTAATAATACAATAGACTATAAAAGCAAAACAGCATAGAAAAGAAGCAAACCAGTAGTTCAAATTTATACAGTAGATGCTGAATTGACCAAAACATTTTTTTAAAAAGATAGGAAAGCTAAAAAAACATGCAAGATGAGCAAAACATACGGTAATGCTAAAATTTGCTTAATAGGCGCTAAAAGTTTAAAAATTGTGGCTAACATTAGCAAAACATATGGTAAAGATAAATTTATAAAACAGTAGCTAAACAAGATGTAAATGAAGCAAAACAGTAGCGTATGTCCATGCAACTTTTGCTGAAGTTAGCAAAACAGATGCTAAAGTTAAAATTAAAAAAGGAATAGCTGAAATTAGCAAAACGTTAGTTAAAAGCTAAAAGAAGCTAAATTATAAGTAGAAGGTAAAAGTAGCAAAATGATAACAAAAAACTAAAAGTGGCAGTAGCTAAAATTTAAAAGTGGCAGAAAAAGACAAAATCAGAGCAAGTATGGTAAAGCAGATTTCCAAGAGAACGATGTTTAGAAGGTATAACTATGTTGAAGATAAATTGATGGTATTCTATGAAATTACTTTTGCTGAAAATTAGAACTGGCAGCACGATGGATTAGTGGTTAGCACTGTTGCCTCACAGCAATAAGCAATGAATCTACAACTATTTAACTTTTGGAATTAACCCCATTTAAATGGCCGCCAAAGCTTTGTGAGATTACTGAACACGAAAATGGCTAGAATTTAGTCAGTTTTACAGATATTGAACTAAAAAAAATGGTGTTGTAGCAGGTGAGCATCATCCCAACAATTTCTGTGAAGGCTAATTGATCAAGCAAGATCTCATTTTAAAATTCTATCATTAACTACTGGAGTTAACTAATTATTATCGGTTTGCAAATATATTGTGATGTTAATGAAATTCTCAGAAAGTAACCATTGCATCTAAAACCTTTTAACTTTTGAGTTAATTAAATTCAAGATGGCCATATCAACTAACCAACCTCAGCAAACAAAGAAATTGCCATAATTCTGTCAGTTTTACAGATGTTGAGATAAAATTTTAAGTGGTAGTTGCTGGGAGTCATTCACAAGTACTAATAGAGGCATGAGATTTATGCATAATGTTGTTTTCAAGGTTTGACTAAAACAACTACATCTCAATCTTTTCTCATCAGAGGATGGTCTGGCATGAAAAGTGGCTTTCCTTTAACAAATGCTAGGCCTTTAATTATTTAAATCCTTGTAGCTCGAGTTTCTAAAAAGGTTCTTGAATAGTTTAAAAGTTGCTCTGAAGACTTTTAACCAGCAACCACATAATTTATGATGTGCCGAGCAATCCTTTTTGTAACCAAATTTGAGTTGAAACAAGTAAACAACAACAATGTAAAACCAAGTGTCATTTGTACAACAGTTCAGTGTGCCTCTACTGGGAGTAATTTTAAAGCAGACTGAAGTTCAGGGAAGCCCGTACAGCCGCAGCACATCGCGGCTACAGTATACCAGATGGAGCGGTAACCACGGTCCCGTTTCCCAGCCCTCGACCTGCAGCTACTTACGTTCTCCGTCTCCGTCGTCTCTTTTCTCGGCTACTGTCGCCTACGTTCCTCCCTATCTCCTCCTTCGGAAGGCGTGATGGAGTGAGGGACAAAGAGGCGGAGGTGAGCGACGTCCGGGCGGAAGAGGATGGGAGAGGAGCCGCGCAGAGCTGCCGCTGGAAGCTCCTGAGCGGTTACCGAGCCTCACATATCGCCATTATGTGGGTCAGGGATGAAGGCTTTCATTCCTGCCTGCGATGGTACGATCCGCGGAGAGCGGGAGAGAATGTTTGGATAGCCTATTTTTGGTCAGGACGAGAACACTGACACTATTTTAGAATGCGAATTGTGGGAGAGATGTGGCTCATTATGACCTGAAGCGGATGTTTCCTTCCTTATAGGGATTAGACTCAGGCCTGTGTCTCCACCCTGTCAGGAGAAGTTACAGTTTCATGTTTTTTGCCTTTATGTGTTTCCGTTTGTTTTTCAAAATATCTCATGAACCACTGATCGGATAATAACGAAACCCTCAGAAAGTAAGGATTAACCACAGCTCACTGACTTTTGGATCCAGCCTTATTCAAGATGGCTGCCACACTAATCTACGGAAGCGCATTGCTATCACGCAGGAAAAAAAAAAAATTAGAATGCTATCACGTTAAAATGTGATACTATCTTGTTTAAACGTGAAAGTGTCTTGTAAAACGTGATAGTATCTTGTTAAAATGTGATAATTACCTTCTTAAAACGTAATAATTATCTTGTTAAAACGTGATGCGTATCTTGTTAAAACGTGATAATTATCTTGTTAAAACGTGATGCGTATCTTGTTAAAACGTGATAATTATCTTGTTTAAACGTGATACGTATCTTGTTTAAACGTGAT
>NC_051433.1:27620454-27627595 GCF_001649575.2 Kryptolebias marmoratus | reverse complement strand
GGAAGTGGCGGTATTATGCTAGGCTAGTACAGTGGCTAACAGGAATCGGTCAGGTTTCCCTTCATGTTTGGCCTACACGGATCCGGATGCTGCTTTGCACTGTGGTTAAAACCAATAATAGTATGTGTACTCTGACCAGGATCCTAAACAGAACAGGACTGCACAGAAGGAAACGTTAGTCCGGTCCTCTAGCTGTGGCGGCGTTCCTAACTGACTGTCTGGATCGAAGCTGAAGGTGGCTTCCGATTGTAGCTTCTAATTCGGGAAATGGCCAAAGAGCGATTATAACGGAGGCTCAGCTGTATTTGCTGAACGTTTTCAATGATTATTATTATTCACAGAATTTAACTTGATTGTACATAATTACAAAAAGGTGACGTGAAAAATAATTAAATTCAAAGCTTTATTTATGATTTATTTTGGAGAGAGGAAGTCTTTAATTTTGAAGAATGCTTAACAGGATCTAGTTTTGTCTTTTGCCACTATCTAGCCTTCTGTTGGTTTCAGTTGCTTGGTTACGAACAGCCATTGTCGTTATTCACCTATTGAACAGTTCAATAAAAATTTGAACAGAAAATGTTCAGCAAATACAGCTGAGCCTCCGTTATAACCGCTCTTTAGCCATTTCCCGAATCAGAAGCTACAATCGGAAGCCAACTTCAGCTTCCTTCCTTCAGTTTCCTTCTGTGCAGTCCCGTTCTGTTTAGGATCCTGGTCAGAGTACACATACTATTATTGGTTTTAACCACAGTGCAAAGCAGCATCCGGATCCGTGTAGATCAAACATGAAGGGAAACCTGACCGATTCCTGTTAGCCACTGTACTAGCCTAGCATAATACCGCCACTTCCCGGACATAAAATTATCACGTTTTAACAAGATACGTATCACGTTTAAACAAGATAATTATCACGTTTTAACAAGATACAAATCAGGTTTTAACAAGATACGTATCACGTTTAAACAAGATACGTATCACGTTTTAACAAGATACGTATCACGTTTAAACAAGATACGTATCACGTTTAAACAAGATAATTATCACGTTTTAAAGAGATACATATCATGTTTTAACAAGATACTATCATGTTTAAACAAGATACGTATCACGTTATCGTGATAGCGTTCAATTTTTTTTTTTCCTGCGTGATAGCAATGCTCTTCCGTACTAATCAACCATAGGAAACACAAAAATGACTATAACTCAAACAGTTTTTCAGATATTGAGCTGAAACCTAGTGCAGTAGTAGTTGAGATTAATTTGCAAAAAATAACATATTGCTCGAGAACTTTGTTTAAATTTTTTCAATAAACTATTCTGAGTCAACTGTCTGGCAAAATATCTCTTGAACCACTGAATAGATTTTAATAAAACTTTCAGGCATTATCAATTTATGTATATTTATAATTGATTAATATTTGAAGCCAACTCAATTCAAGTTGTCCACCACAGCCAAGCAACATCAGAAAACACAAAAATGGCTATAATTTAGTCAATTTTACAGATATTCACCTAAAATATGGTGTGTTGTAGGTGACAGTCATTCACAATACTCCAAATGATACACATTGGGCAGAATCTTTACTTTAAACCTTATGATTAACTGTCTGTTAACAAAATATCTCATGTACCACTGGACAAATTATAATGAAACTCAGATGAAACTGCAGATGTAATCATTGTATGTACATCTGCAGCTCATTAACTTATGAAGTCACCCGAATTCAAGATGGCCACCACAGCCAATCAACCAACACAAAAACGACTTCAACTCAGTCAGTTTTGCAGATAATGAGATAAATTTGGTGTGGTAGGACTTGAGAGACATCAAAAACACTAGGTCATTAATTTAAAAGTGATCTTGAACAACTTTCTTAAGTACTTTCAAGTACTTTGGCTGTGTTTTCCTCCTATACTGAACAGAAATTTAAACACAACATTCTTGTTTTTCCTCACATTTTTCATGAGCTGAACTAAAGATCGAAGACTTTTTCTATGTACACAATAGGCCTTTTTTTCCTCAAATATTGTTCACAAATTTGTGTAAATCTGTGTCAGTGAGCACTTCTCCTTTGCTGAGATAATCCACCCACCTCACAGGTGGGGCATATCAAGATGCTGATGCATAATTACTGCACAGGTGTGCCTCAGGCTGGTCACAATAAAAAGACACTCTAAAGTGTACAGATTTACACAAATTTGTGAACAATATTTGACAGAAAAAAGCCTACTTTGTACATAGGAAAAGTTCTAAATCTTTGAGATCAGCTTAAAAAAATGGGAGCAGAAACAAGTGTTTTGTTTGTATTTTTGTTCAGTATTGTTTCAGTGTAGTGAATGTTTTTTGTTTGTTAAGCTACTTAACTTGAATGCATTATTCATTCAGACAGAAAAGGTTCCTAAAGTGTTAATTAAAAACTTGATGATCAACTGCAGGGTGAGGTATCTATCAGGTCCTATCAAATCTTTGATCAATTTTCCCATGTTTCTTTAATCAGATAGTTTTGCCATTTTTAGGTGGTGTTTTGTCAAATTGTCATCAATAGTTAGTACCTTATTAGCCATGGCATCAATTATAGAGAAAAGAGGATGCAGAAAGTGGAAGAATTTTTCCTGCAAAAGTCAGGCTAATGCCTACCTAAACTTGTGCCTCTTTTATGTCTGCTCTCCTATAGAAGTTATTATGGGACCTACTTCCAGTCCATTAGTAGAAGAAGCAGGAAAGTAGTTTCCCTCAGTGACTAATCATGAAGAAGTTTGATTTTATTTATTTAGTTATTTAGCCAAGAAACATTCACTGAAATCTAAGATCTGTTTTACAATTGTGTCCTGGCCATGACTGGCAACAACAGTGACAGTTTTAAAACATATATCAACATAGACATGTTAATATAATAATAAAACATAACAATAAAAGTGATGCAACAAACCAAACAGAGTCTGTAAGTAAACAGGGAATAAAATTTAGTGAAAACAACTGCCGCCATAAGTGGGTACTTTAGACTGTTTAGCCCTCTACGGTACGCATAATGAAGTCAGTTGGAAAAAAATTGTTTGGGATGTTTTTTTGACATAAAATAGACTAGGTAAACATAATCAAGAGACATTTTTAAAAAATATTAATTTTTTAGTTATTTTTTGTTGTTGCCTTATGGCAACACTGTACGATAGTGAAAATTAATGATGGAAATTAATGAAAACAAGAGCTTGTTTATTATTGTAAAAACCTTTATTTAGGAGCTCAGGTTATAATCTAAACAGTCCCCAGTAGCATTAACAATTAACAATGCAACTCATTTGAAAGTTTAAAAAAAATGTAAAATATATTTTATGACATTTCATTGGAATTTTTCATTTGAATCATTGTTGTCATTTGATTTGAGTGTCTTGATGCTGCCGTCTTTGCCTTACTGCTTGTGGAAACTGATGAAGCAGTTCCTTTCAGCTGTGAGGCACAGGTAGGTCTCACACTTCGTGCACTGCACTCTGACAATACTCGTACAGCCAGGGTATTTGCACCGGCCCTTTTTTGCCATAACAGTAGGCCAGTGATCAATGCTGTCCCAACGCACAGCTGATGGTGGAACTGGTGCAGTGGGAACTTTGCTCCTCTTCCTAGCCAGGTCGTTTTCAACATGTTGGGAGGGTCTTCCCCTTTTCTTCTTCTGCTCCATGCAAAGGCAGCTTGCAACCTCACTTTTGAACTGGAGTAGGCTGTGGACCTCTCTTTGTGGGATGCTGCAGTCCCTGCAGTCCCTGCAGTCCCTGCGGTACAAAAGCCAAGCATTGACAAGGGTGGAATACAATCCTGTGGTACCACTTCTTAGACCTCAGCTTTGTTCGGTAAAGAGCAATGAGTGAATCTAGAAGATCCACTCCTCCCATGCTTTTGTTGTAGGTCTGGACGATACTTGGGCATGTAACCTCAACTGCTTTATTTTGTTTCTTGTCCCATCTTTGCACTGACACTGTGGGATTAGCAGATGCAAAGGTTGAGAGGAGTGTGACAGCATGATTGTCATACCATTTCACTGCCCTGAGCTGGACTCCATCATGCTTAGTTTCTTTTTCTTCAAAGGCCCCCCTGCCTTTCTTTTTCATTGCCAGATCTGCAGAGAAGCTGCATCCTGCCAGGAGATTTTGGCGCACTGTTCCAACACAGTGGATCTTTTTCTTCTCGAGAATGACTTGGAGATCTACACTGGTAAACCAGTTATCAAAAAACAGCTTGTGGGACTGGTTCCTTGGGATTATGCTTGCAAGTCATAAAACAATGTTGNCGGAGATTTTTAGTTAATTTTTGTGTTTCTAACCATGCCAACTCTACTTCATAGAATAAGATGAGAGCCAGTGCAGGTGTGTTGACAGGTGCTGAGGAATAACGCTGCATACACGAAAAGGACCTTCGTAAAGTATGTTTTAGCTCCAACAAGAACTAAATTGTGAAAAAAAAGTTGTGTTAGTTAAGACAAAAAACAATCTGAGTAAAGGCACCAGACTACACAGACTACACACTTAATCAGGTTTTAACCCTCTACGGTACGCATGATGAAATCAATTGGAAAAAAATTGTTTGGGATGTTTTTTTAACATAAAATAGACTAGGTAAACATAATCAAGAGACATTTTTAAAAAATATTAATTTTTTTGTTATTTTTTGTTGTTGTTGCCTTATGGCAACACTGTACGATAGTGGAAATTAATGATGGAAATTTATGAAAACAAGAGCTTGTTTATTATTGTAAAAACCTTTATTTAGGAACTCAGGTTATAATCTAAACAGTCCCCAGTAGCATTAACAATTAACAATGCAACTCATTTGAAAGTTTAAAAAAATGTAAAAGATATTTTATGACATTTCATTGGAATTTTTCATTTGAATCATTGTTGTCATTTGATTTGAGTGTCTTGATGCTGCCGTTTTTGCCTTACTGCTTCCTGTGGAGGAGGTGGACCTAGAAAAGAAACAAATATCCTTAATATGTTATGAACCTGCCAATTTAATGCAACACATAAATAATAGTTGCACTTTCACCCACAGTGAACTGTAACTGCACTTTCATCCTCACTGTCCCCCCTATCTTCACTGTCCCCCCTGTTCTCACTGTTCCTCCTGTCCTTGCTGTCTCCACTGTCCTTGCTGTCTCCACTGTCCTCGCTGTCTCCACTGTCTTCATTCTCTGGCTCATAGTCTTCATCATTCTCACTGTCTCCATCATCCTCCCTCTCTCCTTGCTGTGTCGCAAGGTGCTCGTTTTCTTCATCACTAAATCCTAATTCATCCTCACTACCGTCTACAGGAAGTACTAGTTTAGTTTTCTTCCTTAAGTCACTATAAAACATTGTTGCATTCATTCTGTAAATGTAAGAAAAGAGTGTCAAATATAGTCATATACAATTTGAAAAGGACTCACAAAATGCATTATTATAGCAGACTCTAGCAATACAATGGTAATCTTAATGGTACAGTGTTGCCATATGGCAACATCCACATTTTAACAGTTTAACATTATTAAATTATCAAATACAACACAATAAACCACAGAATAGTGAACTTACCTCACTTATTGTTGAGTGTGTATTTTTCCCCCGTCAAAAAATGTCATAAAAATACTCTTTTTTTGATGATTTCTGAGGAGTCAAATAGTGAGGCTCCTCTGTGTAAGACATCTGCAGACAAAGGGCATCAAAATTCCCTCCAAAAAGTCATGTGACAAATTTAAACACTGCTATTGGTTCCCTTAGGACCCTATCTCTCTTTCAGTGCACTGCATCTTAAAAGTGGAGTAACTGTGTGTGTGTGAAAGGAATTCAATGTGTTTGTTGCCAAATGGCAACATTGTACCGTAGAGGGTTAAGAATAAATTTAAACCTAGATAAGGGAACCAACTAGATTAACTGCTCATTCCTTTATTGTTGTTCTTTAATAAATCCTTTGAAACTTTCTTTTGGTCTTCTGGAGAGTAGTTGGGCATGTGGGTCAGACACCTAAGCCAAAACATGACACTCTGACCAAATTCCAAAGTGAACTATTTACCAAAATAGGTTAAAGCGTTCCACATTCTTGTGTGGATAAGAAACCAAAAACATTAATCTTAGAGTCTAAACATTCTGTCCTAAGAATTAAAGTATTACTTGTTGCTGTGTTTTATTTTAATAAATAAATCCTTTCACGCATATAGGTCACTACAGTGTACAGCTGTTTAAAAGTGTTTTTTCTCTATAAATGCCTGCAATTTTGGCCACTGCTGCATATAGTCCACTCTATTGGAAGCTATTGCATCATCCCATACAAAAGAATCCCATTGGCTGGTCATTGCAATGGGAAAAAATAGTCAGTGAAACCAAGATGGCTGATAGACAGTGAGAAAGGCCGAACACCTCGGCCATTTCCATTTCTACCTTCTATAAAAAGACACTATTGCAGGTAAAAAATATATAATTACATCAAGTAACATCCAAGTTGACATTATATGTAAAAAAATTCCAAGTTTTGATTTTATATTTTGAGGAAATACATAATAATCACCTGTCCACTCAATTGTACATCATGCATCACTAGCTATGTTTCAACTTCAATGCAGTGTCAATTACTACCAATGTTGTTCTTGAAAATAATTCATATCCTATAATATTTTGGCTATAAATCAACTTCTTTATGTTTTTAAAATGTAATTTCAGTTTTTTCCATATATCCTTTGTCATGGACAGCTATCTTTTAATAGAAGAACCTCTGCAGACCTCCGGTAGCTTGAAGAACTCAGCTTTATTTCTCCGTGTGCCTGTACAACCTAGATGAACTGCGCATGCGTCTCAGTCAAGCTTGCTCTATGGAAGCCTAACAGTGACATATCACTACATCTCCCCCTTCCAGCAGTGAAACACACATGCTTTATCTTACCTGGGAACTTTGCAGAAATATGTAACAAGTTAGAAAACAGCATCTCTGAACACTAGGACGTTGGGGTAGACTGCCCTCGGTCCGCAGCAACATAGGGATTATTCTGCCCTCAACAGTTAGTTGCTGTTCCTATCAATCTTACAAGAACGTTCAAATTTCAATTTCAATATTTCACATTCTCCCCCCGTTTGTACTATTTATTTACTCATTTAAAGAAATAAACAAAATAGTAACATATAA
>NC_051433.1:27612441-27620354 GCF_001649575.2 Kryptolebias marmoratus | reverse complement strand
ACTTTGCCATATCTTACGGTGTAGGCGTCCTGTCGGCCACTTCTGACACCATGTCATGGACAGCTATCTTTTAATAGAAGAACCTCTGCAGACCTTCGGTAGCTTGAAGAACTCAGCTTTATTTCTCCGTGTGCCTGTACAACCTAGATGAACTGCGCATGCGTCTCAGTCAAGCTTGCTCTACGGAAGCCTAACAGTGACATATCACTACATCCTTCTATTTTGTAGAGCTCAAAAACACAGGCATACAGGGTAATAGAGGAGTTTCTAGACTCAAGTGAGAAAGACTGATTCTGGTAGCAGTGATGAGGAATGGCTGCCAGTACAGAGATGCATGCAGAGAAGTAGGGTCAAGCAGTGGTAGTAAAGGTGAGGAGTCTGGAAATGTTGCTGAGGAAGTTGAGGCTGAGGAAGGAGATGAGGATGTTGAACCTGAGGGACCACCACCTCCCAGAGCTCAGAGGAAAAAAGCAAAAGAATCAACAATCAATATTGTTTTTCTATCAAACAATATATCCCAAAAAAACCCAAGCCCTGGGGAATTAAAGTGTGGGTGCAAGCAGGATCCTCTGGGCACATGTACAACTTTGAACCCTATCAAGGTCCAGCTGGGGGACGAGGTGAGATCAGTCAGCTGGGAATGACTGGAGATATTGTCATGCGCCTTTGTGAAGACATTCAGGACAAAAATCACAAGGTGTTTTTTGACAATTTCTTTTGCACCATTCACCTCCTTCATGCACTGGACCAGCAAGGGATCTATGGCACTGGCACATGTAGAACCAACAGGAACATATCTTTATTTTGTAACCTTGTTTTACATCCCTAAATATAAATAAAATACCTAGTGAAAAAAGTTTTATGTTTCTGTTAACTTTTATGTTTATCAATAGAGCTTAAATAGAGAGGTATACAGAGTAGTGGAGGAACCACCATTCCAATATAATACCATATTACAACTGTATAACTAAATTACAACTATACCTATATAACTACCATGTTATTACATTGATGTTTTTTTACAGTACAAAACGCATGAAGTACACTTGAGTGGACAGATAAATATTTCTTTAGAGATAAAAGATAAAAAAAAAAAAATTCAAACCTTGTTTTACATCCCTAAGGATGTATAAAAACACTTAGTAAAAAAATCCTGACTAAGTTTTTCATATTTCATGCATGAGAGGGTTAAAGTAATTGCTTAATAGTCATTCCTCAGAAATGTTCCCTAAGCTCTTAGTGTTAGTCTTATACTTGTTGGGTTGCCTTATTTTTTTTACTGTTTATTCTATTTTCTTGATTTAGTTTTATTTTTGTAATAAAATCTTAAAGACACAATTTGGTTTCCTCCTTGATGGTAATATTACGATAAAGAGTTCTCTGTGATTTACAAATTCAGCTTCAGCTGTTGAGATCTGACAATATTAGGGTGAATAGATAAAATAATCTAATGACTGAGTTCCTATAAGGCAGGGGTGGCCAATCTTGGTCCTCGAGGGCCACTATTCTGCATGTTTTACTTGTTTCTCTGCCCAACACAGCTGATTTGAATCAATGGGTGATTAACAGGCTTCTGCAGAACACGAAGAGGGTATTTAACCACTGAATCAGGTGTTTTGGAGCAGGGAAACAAGGAAAACATGCAGGATAGTGGCCCTCAAGGACCAGGATTGGCCACCCCTGCTATAAGGTATAACCAATCTGTTTGGTCAGTCTGATCTGGAGCCTCTGCTTTAACGAAAGCTTAATATGTGACAATTTGAAGAAAGGTTATCATCTAACTGCTACATCAGTTAGAGGAGGTCTGTCAGCAGGGACAGTTGGAGCAGCCTTTATGCCTGATGCTGCATCGCTGGGTTCTTATTTGGCAGAGACAAGCGGACAAGCGCTTGATGTGGCTAAAGTTGAGATATATTTCAATAGCCCAAGGTTTGCAAGGATGGGATTCAGATACCTCAACAGTGTATCTGAACAAAGGAGTATGTGACACCATTGGGTGTTAGTCTAATAATAAAATACATTATTCAAAGAATAAATATCCAAATTAGAGGATGACTAACAAGCAGAGTTGTAGTCATACAAACCTCTCTGCTGCTTCTCCTCTGTTACCCACCCAAATACTCATTAAAAAAGGGTCAGCTCACCCATGGCCCAAATTAAAATAAATCATAAAAATAATTTTTAAATGAAAAATTATTGAAACATGGGAATCAGGAAGCTCAAGAGCGTGGAATCCTGGAGGCTCGAGAGTGGCCTGGTCAGGTCCGGTACTGGAGGCTGAAGAGGAATCCAGAATCCTTCTGGGGACACACCCTCTGGATGATTGAGGTTTTAGCACCAATTGCGTTCCCCAGAACAGCGACACCCTCTCCTCTTCGTCCGCCAGCAAAGGCGGAGGGAGAACCTCACAGTCTGTGGAGTGGTTCCTCCTTCAGCGTCCACATTGCTGAGAGACCGGGAACTCAGGAGGAGCTGCTGCCATAGGAGACAGGAGGACTGAGGGCACAAGATCTTTGTGGGCTTGGCCAGGGACGGCGAGAAGGGTCCCAGGGTGGAGGATGGGCCCCTGTGACCTCAATGCCAGCCGGGTGCCCCTGAACAAAGATTTCTTCTCTTCTCAATGCCTCCTGAGACAAAAACTCAAAAAGAGTCATGTGTTTGGGTTCTTTCTTTGGCTGGTCCATTCTGTCAGGTCAGGGATATGAGAGAGCAGCTAACCCAATACGCAGACCCCTAGTGTTCCCAGAAATAAAATGATTTATAAAAAGAAAAAAACAAAATGCTGATGGGACAGCAAAATCAAACTATAACAAAAATCTTACACTTAGCAGGGCGTAGAAAACATGACGTGACGTGACACCTAGACAGCATGTCAAAAAGACAATGGACCAGCGAGTGAGTGGAGGAAATGATCACATGATGTGACACCTAGGCAGCGCGTCAAAACGACAATGGACCAGCGGGTGAGTGGAGGAAATTACCAGGTTTTAAAGGCAGAGGGTAATTAGAGAAAGTGGGCACAAGTGAATGATTACAACTTGGATCAGGTGAAGATGGGCATGGCAGGGGAAACAAGTGACTGACTGAAGAGAAGTGAATGAAACAAAGAGAAGTAAACCCAGACTAAACATGAAAGCAACTAAATAACAAAATACAAGAAACAAATAAACCCAGACTTAAACATGAAAAATAACAATAACCCCCAAATCCTGACAGACATATAGCATGGAGAAAAAAGGACTTAATACAGCCTCACAATGCTGTTCTGTCTGATCATTTTAATAACCTTTGAGTTTGCATTGACTGATTACACAAGCACTGAGAGTAAATTTCATTATAGTAGATGTTTATCAGAGAACACTGTAACCAAATATAAAGAATCTCTTCCATTATTATTTTCCTCTGTCTTGCAGAGTAATGCAACAGAAAGCATCAACTTTAATGATCTTGTTGGTAATATTACAGCTTTGATTCAAACATCACTTGATAAAATTGCTCCTCTGAAAAAGAAAGTGATCAGTCAGAGGAAGCTGGCTCTTAGGTTTAGTTCAGAATTGCGTATTTTAAAACAGACATCTAGAAAGTTGAAAAGGAAAAATGGTGCTCCACTAACATGAATAATTTTATTTAACCTGGAAAGATAGCTTGCTTACATATAGAAAGCCAGTGGAAAAGCTAGAACTGTATATTATTTAACTTTTATAGAAGAGAATAAGAACAGCCCCAGGTTTCTGTTTAGTACTTAAGCTAGACTAATGAAGAGTCTTATCTGCGTTGAGCCATGTATCCTTAAAGGTGACCTATTATGCAAAATTCACTTTTTGCATGTTTTTATACTTCCATTTGGGTATCTACTGCTTCTAGAAACAGTCCAAGCACAACCCAATGTTTTTTGACAATAAGTAAATGTTTTCTGATGTCTGCAAACCAACCTGTTTCAAAAACCTTGGGATTGTTGTGTCACAATCCCCGCTACCTAGTAACCCCAAGCCGAGCCCAACCCCTCATCTAGCAACCCAAGTGGAGTTCCACCCACTTCATTACAAGAAGACCATCACCTTTGTTCTGCTTGTTTTACCGCTGAACAATGTCTGCTGGAAAAGGAAAATGTTTTATTGTTGGCTGCAATATAGAACATGTGTCCATGCATGTTCTCCCAGTCACGGAGAACAGAGCTGCATGGCTTCATTTTAGTTTTGATGGCAATGGCCCGCGATATTGCCAAAGAAAGTTGTAGTTTGCACAAACCATTTCAGGAAGAAGTCCTGTGTCTCATGTTACAATACCCACAATATCTGCACATTTACTGCCGGAATTGTAGTAAACTGAAATTGACAGTCTACATTAGCTACAGTGTGAGGAAAAAGGTCACATTTGCGGAAAAAAAAGGTCTGTGTGCTGATTTATTGTGCTTATGTCAGCTGCTCAACTTCACAGCCACACTCAAGCTGAGCAGATTGCGGCGCAGAGGTGTAAGCGAAGCAGAATCCTCTGAGTTTGAATTAATAACAATATAAATATGCGTCAGATCTGCAGCATTTAATCCTTCAGTGAGTTTTTATGTTTTTTAATGTAGTGCATTAGTGGTGTCAGGTGTGTGTGTGTGTGTGGTGGTGATGGTGGGGGGGTTATTTGCATAATAGTGACGTAGCCCTAAAACCGCTTATTCTGAAATGAGCTAAAAACAGGCAGAACTGATCATGTGAAATCTCAATATCTGAGAATGATTTTCTGTATTAAATATAATGAACATGTTTCTTATAGCCCACAGACCTATCCTGACTTGTTCAAAGAAGCATGTAATGGGCAGTAAACGTCTATTTGTATGATGTTTTGCAATTATGTGGATTATTTATAGATGTTGTCTGTTTTGGTATCATTGTATGTTTAGTAGTAAATGGTTTTTTGTTTTGTACAAAAATGCTGTAGCCAGGAAGGGCTGGCCTATAAAAGCTGGTAGTAATTAGCTTGATGCAGAATGGCTGGGAACAATTTTCTGTGAACTGATGATTGTCAAACAAAGATCTGGTATTCTCCATGGTAAAAGCAGCGAGGTATGTTTTATTTATTTTATTTTGTACGTTAAACTTTTGTTCTTGTATTTTCATGTTTGTGTATATGTTTACTTTTCTTGTCTGGTTTAGTTTTCACTGTTTATGATATCCAATGAAGCCAAGAATAAAATGCCTAAAAACACCTGTCGAGGCACTGCTGAACCTTTTCCTACCGGAACCTGGGGGACTGCTACAAAGCATAATAGGTCACCTTGATGATGTGATGACTTCATGAGATTCTTTATAAATAAAATTATTTCTATAGAGAAAATTCACACCATCCTTCCTACTATTGCCTCTGATTCCCTGTCAGAGTTTTCTGAATTGTCAAAAACAGTAGCTTCATCCAAACCATCAACAGGTCTGCTAGATGCCATTCCAACCAGACTATTCAAAGAGGTGCTTCCCCTTATTAATATCCCCATTTTGGATCTGCCTAATTTGTCTCTAATGAATGGTTATGTACCAAAGAGCTGTAATATTGCCGTAATTAAAACTTCTCTTAGGAAATCAATCTTGATTCAGAAGTTCTGGCCAGTTTTAGACCTGTATCTAATCTCCAATTTGTCTCAAACATTCTTCATAAAATAGCTGTAAATCAATTGTGTGAACATCTGGACAGAAAAAAAAGTGTTTGAGAAGTTTCAGGGTTAGGGTTAAGAGCTCATCATAGCACAGAAATAACACTGGTGAAAGTTACTAATGATATTCTCATGGCCTCAGACAGTGCACTTGTGTCTATATTTGTCCTGTCAAATCTCAGTGCTGCATTCCATGCAATTGATCACGGTATTCTATTACAGAGACTTGAACATGATATGGGATTACAGGAACGGCTCTAAAATGGTTTAATTCATATTTGTTTGGTAGATTACAGTTTGTAAATGTTAATTAATGTTCTTCATATGGTAAATGTCCTGCACTTGTATAGTGCTTTATCTAGTCTGAGGACTCGAAAGCGCTTCACACTACAATCAGTCATCTACCCATTCATACACTGATTAATTATTTTCTTTCTTTTTATTCTTTTTATTGAGAAGTGAGATCAATTGCTAATGATTAGTGTAGATGGTAAACGTGGAGCCATACTTGTGAATTTTTTAACAGCAAAAATACCTGCCAAGCCTTCTTTGTCAAGCTGGGAGTATTTTTTTTTCTGCAAGTGCTAATGTGCATGACACAAAACCAAGGAGTGTCTTACTACCATCCTTACACTTGTGTGACAGTACAGGATTAACATCAGGTCTGCTGAATAGTTAGCAAACACTTGTGCTTAATTTAGCAAGATTTTAGATATCTGTAAAGCTTCTTCCTGCTCTTTGTTCTATTTCCATTGCACTTCTTGTTTCAACAGTTCATGCAGTGGGAATGCTAGGTTGGGCAGGAACCTCTTTGTAATAATTAAGCAAACCAGTGGAGTTTGACCCGGTGGGACGCCACCACAGCCTCTCCGGCACTTTGGATCGCCTTGCTGCTGAAAAGTGCAATTTAAATAAATTTCACTTCAGTTCACTTCACTCTGGAGGGTCGGCCGGACGCCACCCCAGATTCCGCGGCAGCCTCCATGCCTCCGTTGGCCACGGCACTCTCCATGTCTCCCTCATCCACAGTAGTCTTCACGTCTCCTTCATCCTCAGCTGGTGCCATGTCTCCATCAGCTCCAAGTACATTAGGCTCTTCCTCTCACTCTCACCTGGCTTCATCTGAGTTTTTCCCTGCTGAACTCTTGGACATTTTTACCCAGATCCACAAATGGTTCTGGTTCTCCTCTTTAAGAAATAATCCGGAACCTCGACACAACATCACCATCTGCAATATCATTGAAAGTATCTCAACCTGGTCTCCTCTGCATACCTATGTTCATGAACTTTTTCAATGAAATAACTCAGTTAAAAGAAACACAGTCAAAACAAAACCTGACATTATCTTCTTGTTGTGTTTACAGTTCGAACTATAGATTGTACAGTATATTATATACAGTTTGCCCTTCATGTAAGCTTCATGCACATGCTGCACATCTTGTTTCCTGTTTCTAGTGTATTTTTGTGGCAGTGTTACAGCACTGCATACAGGCCTGGTGTAGTTACTACAATAAATTTGGGTAATTTTCTGCATTTATGAGTGGATGGAAACATTTCCAGAAACAGTACGTTGTTTGAGGAAATTTGTAGAAATTACAAATCAAAAAACTGTTTTAGAAATCAAAACCCCATTCTGGTATGGACAAGGCCTTAGTTTCCACAATTCTGAAGTGCTCAAGCGTATTTTCAAACCTGCACCTGCAGGATATGCAGCCCTGAATGACCAGGACTAAAACCATGCTGATGATAAATTATATTTATTAAAATGGTACAAATGGTACAGATCTGCCTTTCTTCATTACTAATGTGTGCTCAAGCAGAGTAAACCCTAAACATGGGGGTTGGCTGCCAAGGGGTGTACAGAGCCAAGGGGAACAAGCTGAGTGGAGGTGTGCAATGAAAAAACATTCATAACCTAGAATACAGTTTTCCAAGCCATATACACAAAAAAGAAATGTAATCTTGTGAAATTAGCTGTGAAAAATGCAGCCATGCAGCTTAGTGATCTGAAACAATCATAATTCAGTGAGACTGAAGCTGAAAGTTGTTTTTTTTGTTTTCGATTTTTTAATCTTGAGTCTCCAACAGTCACAGTTCAGTGAATACCACCACTGGCGGCACCAGGGGGGCGCTAGGGGGTGCTGTAGCTCCCCCTGGAAAAGTCATAGCACCCCCAAGCAAAGGCATAACCGGGGTATGTGTGGGACATGTCCCCCACTTCCCTTATGTATGCCCTATATCCCCCGCACTTTTTCCAGCCGTTGCAATTGTTTAATTC
>NC_051433.1:27605738-27610904 GCF_001649575.2 Kryptolebias marmoratus | reverse complement strand
ACACACACACACACACTCTGCTGCCGACACACACACACACACACACACACACTCTGCCACACACACACACACACACACACTCCCCCTCCCCACAACAATTCTTTTTACAAATCTATGTAACATGAGAAATATTGCTAATCATATTTTATAGGCAAATGTTATATCTAATACAAACAGAGAAACAAACTAATCCTCACAAATAGAAAATGTTCCTAAAATGATATAGTTTCAACCTCTCAGCATAAATTTAGCACCCATCTGTCTAAATTAAAAATTCTTAAAGCCTTTTAGATTTTAGGAAAATATGTTGAAGCTGATTTATAAAATCATAAATACTTTTATTTTCTTTGTCATTATCATTTGCAGCTGAAAGACAAAAGCAGATGATAATATTTTTGCCCCTGTGTGTCTGTTAGCAACATATCTTTTGAACCAGTGAACATACTTTAATGAAACTCTCAGAAAATAATCAGTGGATGGACATCTATAGCTCATTAACTTTTAGAATAACTGCTATTAAAATTGGCTGCCAGTTAATCAACATTAGCCAACACAAAAATATCCATAAGTATGTCAAATTTTCAGATATTGAGTTAAGATTTGGCATGGTAGTAGCTGAAAGTCACAGATTCTGCTGAATATTACAACCAAATAATTCCCGAGCGCGGCACCGCCGCTGCTCACCGCTCCCTCGGGGGATGGGTCAAATGCAGAGAACAAATTTCACACACTCAGGTGTGTGACAATCAGTGGTACTTTAACTTTAACCAGGGCCGTAGCCAGACTTTAAAAAATACTGAGGTCAACCACTCATTATCCCCCTGCACATCAGTTACAATGAAGACCAAAACTTTACTAAAATAGAAGCATTTATTTAAAACAAGTGACTTGAATGTGTATATGACATATTTTTGTGTGTTTGTCAATTCATGGGGCGCAATGTCATCTTAAGCAACAGAGGACTCAGGGCACAACCATGATGACTCACTGAAATGACAGGAATTAGTTTACATGAATGTTGATTGTTCACGCTGCACAAAAACATTCAGAACATAAGATTTTAACATAGATTTGACCTTTCTTTATTAAATTCCAGTGAGGTGTTGTAGTTTTGGAACTGGACCAGTTCTAGTGTGGTAGTGTGGTCCTTATGTAAAAAAAAAAAAAAAAAAAAAGTGCTAAAATCCCCCTTTATTGAGGTTTCACAAACCACACACTTGGCAATCAGTGCAGAATAATCTGGTTCAGGTTTGAAGTGTCTAGGGTGTTATAGTTTTTTAACGAGAGTAGATTAAAGATGCTGAAAGTAGTGAAAAATTAGGTGGAATCGCCCTTCAGCCATTTTCCGAATCGGAAGCTGCAATCGGAAACCAACTTCAGCTTCGTGAAATTGAAGGAGAATATTTTTAGCAAGTTACCTCGGTTGTGTTTCACAGTAAGTGGCACTCTTCTTCTTCTGGTCTTTATTTTAGCAGTAAGGTACGCAAAGCTGCACTCTTCTTCGTAGACATTGAGTTTGGCTGCAGCTGCACACAGTTGCAGAGCCTCCTACACTAAACTGGTGGAGCTACGCAGAGAACCACGCCGTTCAAAAGCGTTGTTTTGATTTTTTTTTTTTTTTTTTAATATACACAGCAGAAGAATACTGAGGTCTGGACCTCGGTGTCCTCAATGGTAGCTACGGCCCTGCTTGCAACATGAAATGACATAACATCACTTTGAAGGTTTGACTAAATTGGTTATAACTTCACAATTTCTGATCATTAAACATATCTTAGTTTAAAACTCTGACATAAAAGGTCTTTAATAATAATTTAGTAAACTCATGCATTGACGGGTATTCTAAAATGCACAAATTCTGAGTATAGGTCACAGTGTTAAGTTGTGTGCTAAAATTTTCTTCTAGAAGCACCAAGTCTGCTGTTAGGCTGCCAGAATTAGTCAGATAAAAATCCAGCCAGAAGAAAACAAGAAAGAAGCATTATATATATATATATATATATATATATATATATATATATATATATATGTATGTAAAGGTCCCCAGCAACACAGCTATTTTTCAAAACCCAGACAGAAGGGTCTGTGGCCCAGAAACCCAGCAGTGAAGATGAGTACCAATTTGCTGTCAGCACTGCTGTCCAACCTCAAGGGACGTAGCCTGATTACAGCATCATTATTTGCTTTCTTTTAGTTTTCAGCCAACACATGGGGTTGTGTCGTAGCTCTGTTGGTGTACATCTGTACTTCGCAGCTAATCAAATATGCCTTTTCAATGGCATTATTATATTCTAAGTGCATTGTATTTGTGTGGTCCCTTGTCAGTGTATTTTCTGTCCCTGTGAACCTTCAGAGTGGCAGATAAAGAGGAGTGTGGACATACTGCTGCTGATGACAGCTGGCCAGTCACATAATTGGCTTGTTGACATATCATTCCCTATTACTGATGTTTCCATTGGTCTGTAAAATTCAGCTGAGACTCAAACTGTCTTCAGACACAATCTTGTGATGCCTCTTTTGTAGCTGTAGTTAGTTGCCTAGCCGTAAGTGTTACAGATACAATATCTAGTACATCAGCAGCTGTTTCTACAGGGTAAGTTCCAAACCAGGTCAACAGGAGCAGTATTTGGAGAACAAAGATATTCTTTTTTTTCAGATTGTAAAAAACTATCACAAAATTTAGAATCATGCTAGCTTTTTTACTGCCCTGCCAAATATTGAGAACCATGGTTCCATCTGTGCTAGCCATCAATTAATTTTTATGTATAATAATGTTTTCAGTCTCTGCAAAATGATGAATCATGAATCACTGAACAAATTTTAATAAACCTTTGAGGGAGTAATCATTCGGAAATTTAAAACTGGTTAACTTTTGGAATCAACCTAATTCAAGATGGCTGCCAAAGACAACTGGTCTTTAATTTTTTAAAGCAAATCCCTGTAAAAACATGGCTGCTTCTGACTTAAATAAATTAAATTTTATTAATGAAAAGACAAAAAAAATCAATGAATCTAGATTTAATCCCAAAATGGCATCAACAGCCAGCTTCTCTACAAATCCAGTCACAACATGCATGTAAATTAGTACAAATCGGTTAAGCTAAAATCCACATGGGGAATGCTGCGGCATGCTGTGTAATTGGAAGCACATCAATTGAATCAAGCTGAAGTGTGCTGTAATAATACAGATCAACGTCAAAATATCAATTTAATATTTTTTATTTCCTACCAGAATAGCCAATCTCTTTAGCAATGGATTGCCAGACAATATCTTTTGTTGTATTCGTCTTCATAATGACAATATTTTCAGTCAATTTAACTTATCTTCATCCAGTTTTACATCTGATATGAAATGTCACTCCAACTTAACAAGAGCGGTCTATAAAAGCATAAAAAAGACCTGCTACAGGAGCCCAGAAATCCAAGCAGGGAGCAGGTGCACATAAAAACGTATTGTTCAGGAGCGTTAAAAGTTGAAAATAGAATTTTTATCTGTGTCAAACACCTCCTGTCTGTCTGTTCAATCTTCAAATTCCTAATACATAATCCCTTTCTTGAGTTCTGGGTCTTCCCTGGGGTCTACTCTCAGTGAGACGTGTCTGGAAGACCTCCAGAGAGAGGTGTCCAGGAGACATCCCATTAGCCAGAATCATCTTTGCCGAGTCCGTTTGATGAGGAGGAGCAGCTGCTCTTCTCCAAGCTCCCTCTGGATGACAGAGCTCCTCATGTTATTTCTAAGGCTAAGCACAGCAACCCTATGGTGGAAGCTCATTTCAGTCGTTTGCATTCAGGAACTTGTTCTTTCAGTCATGATTCATGCCTTATGACCAGAGATGAGGGTTAGAACATAAGTAAACCACTAAACTGAGACCTTTGTCTTTTGTTTCAGTATGTTTGTCACCACAACAAACAGGAACTAATGAGGACCTGATTATTTGGTCCATCTGCTTCATCCTGCTATCACTTGTGAGCAAGACTCTCAGATACTTGAATTCTTCCACTTGAGGCAAAGACACACCGCCAACTAGGAAGGAGGATTCTATCTTTTTCCAGTTGAGAACCATGGTCTTAGACTGAAAGGAGCTGACATTCATCCCAGCTGTTTCATATTTGGCTACAAACCACCAAAGTTCACTCTACAAATTATGGCCTTAAGGCACCAACAAAACCATACCATCTGCAAAAAGCAGAGGAAACCCTGAGGATCCCAGACAAGACACTTTCTTCTGTGTGACTATGACACTTAAAATGGAAAGGGTTCTTTTGTATATTGAGTAGAGAAGGCAAGGTAAATTTAATTTCAGGTAATAAATTGAATATAGTTATTATAAACAAGTATTAGATTGCTAAAATAATTTAGAAAGGTTTTAAAGGGAGTTCACTACGTAGAAAATCTAGTTCTTAAGGTCCCTTAGACCTCCAGTAGTCAAAAATCTATAAAGGTTATACTGTACAACACATGCTAAATATTCTCAAATGATTTTGTGAAACTTCACGTTATTTGTTAAATTAGTGAAACATGCAGAACTAGCACCATATACTGCAGGTATAAAATAGAAATGACCACATATTTGACGGACAGAGTGGATGTTCAATATAGTGCAGAGAGAAAAAGTTTTTAAAAAAAAAGTTGCACATTGATACAGATTTACAGCCATGTTTTGCTATTATGAGGCAGTAAACTCTTGAAACTTGTCATGTTATATTCAAAAAAGGTTAAAAAACAAAAACAACTGGACTTCTATTCTGTAGTTGAAGATGTTTCGCTTTGCATACGAGGAGCTTTCTCAATTCTGAAATAGAGAGGGTGGAGTTGAGCTTTTAAAGTTGAGATGTGATGTAAGCTGGATTGCTTGCAAATTGTTCTCGCTTGTTAGGGTCCTTGTTTGTCTGACTCACTGATGGGCCACTCTGATCACATGAGTGCAGGTGTTGCTTGGAGTGAAACTGACTGTGTATCAGGCCTAAAGCTCCATTATATGTTTTTGAAAGCTGAAATCTGAGACCTCCTCCTCTGTTTAATGTTGGTTTCTCCCTTTTGACATAAATGGCTTCCTTTACCCCCCTTTCAAACCATCTGTCTTCTCAGTCCTAAATATGAACATTTTGGTCCTCAAAGGAGTGTCCCTTATCCTTGAGGTGTAGGTGGACAGCTGAGTCCTGTCC